>NC_091960.1:26863640-27163640 GCF_031021105.1 Erythrolamprus reginae | reverse complement strand
ATAATAATAATAATAATAATAATAATAATAATAATAATAATAATAATAATACAACCACAACAGAGCTGGAAGGGACCTTAGAGGTCTTCTAGTCCACCCCCTGCTTAGGCAGGAAACACTAAGCAGGGGGTTGACTAGAAAACCTCTAAGGTCCCTTCCAGCTCTGTTGTGGTTTTATTATTATTGCTATTATTATTATTGTTGTTGTTGTTGTTGTTATTATTATTATTATTATTATTATTATTATTGTCAATACAACACAGCAAACGAGATCACTATGCTGGATTTCGTATTTCATCCTCAGTCGGGCGCTTCCCAAGCACCTAGGACTGCGTGATGTAGCAGCGAATTATGTTTGCCGATCTCAGTAAAGCAGCCTTTTGCAATTGACAGATGGAGATTTTGTCAATTCCAATGGTTTTCAAATGTCCGCTGAGATCCTTTGGCACTGCGCCCAGCATGCCAAGGACCACTGGGACCACTTTTACTGGCTTATGCCAGAGTCGTTGCAGCTCGATTTTTAGATCTTCGTATTTCACTAATTTCTCTAGCTGCTTCTCCTCAATTCTGCTGTCTCCTGGGATTGCGATGTCGATGATCCATGCTTTCTTTTTCTCCACGATCGTTATTATTATTGTGATTATTATTATTGTTGTTGTTATTATTATTATTGTGATTATTATTATTGTTATTATTATTATTATTGTTATTATTATTATTGTTGTTATTATTATTATTATTATTATTATTATTATTATTATTATTATTGGCCATTTATGCAGGGGGGGGATGGCTTTGTGCCTGGAGGGGGGAATAGGTGCTTAGCCCCTCCCTGGATAACTAAGGTGGAATTTCCTGACAGTCAGAACAGTTAACCTGTGGAACAGCTTACCACTAGAGGTTGTGAATGCCCCAACACTGGAGGTTTTTAAGCAGATGTTGGATAACCATCTGTCTGAAGCAGTGTAGGGTTTCCTGCCTAAGCAGGGGGTTGGACTAGCAGACCTCCAAGGTCCCTTCCAGCTCTGTTGTGGTTTTATTTTTATTATTGTTATTATTATTAGCCATTTCTGCAGGGTGGGGGGATGCAAGCTGTTCCACAGATTAACTCTTCTGATTGTCAGGAAATTCCTTCTGAGTTATCCAGGTGGGTGGGAGGCTAAGCACCTATTCCTCCCCCAGGCACAAAGCCATCCCCCCACCCCGCATAATGGCCCAGAATAAAAGGAATAGGTAAATGAGTGAGTAAGAAAAGAGCATTTTTCTTCTTTGGACAAAATCCATGGAAGGTGACTGGGTGGTTGAGGGAATCATGTAGTTTAGCCATCCTGAGTCCCATCCTGAGAGCTTTGACAGATGTAGCCCTGCCTGCACCCTCCTGATCTTAAGGTCCTTCCCAAAAGAGATACTTGGGGACTCAAAAGTAGCCCTCCCCAAGTAGATATTCCAGTAGATCTTTAAAAAGGACGCCCAACTGTCTTCTTGGCCCCAGACAAACAACGCAAGGAAGTTCAGCCTGATATTTGGTTTCTGTTTTCTGATTCCTGTTTCTTTCCCTCCCCCTGTTCCATGAGTCCCCCTCCTAAACCTTTGAAGTGATGAGGAAATCAGTTTCCATCAAAAGCTACATTGGGAAATATTTCTTGGAAGTGGGCATGAAATTCCACTGAATACAGGGCCATAATCCAAGAAAAAGGAGTCAAGAACTTCCCAAAATTGGACTGAGAGGTGGCTCGCCCCACTGGTTTTCACACTCACCTTCCAAACCTGGATGCAGGTGAGGGATGTCCTCCAAATCATAACGGAGGGGCGAGGGAGGAGCCAAAGGTGAGCCCACAAATAGTTGCCAAGTTTGCCAGGCGCTGACCTCTGAAAAGGTCAAGAAGAGAAGAATGAGCAAGAGAGGTGGACACTCTACCATCAAAGCTGATCCTGACTTGGTGGCTCCATCTGCCTGGGACTCCTATCAGGATTTTCATCACAGCTCTACGACAGAAGCGGATGGTGACCGCTCTTTACTGAGGCTGTGCCTACCAAGCACCTGGTCCTGTTTCACACATTAACTCAAGAAACATCTATTAAAACACCGAGGACAGTGATGGTGAACCTTTGTTCCCTCGGGTGCCGGAAACGTACAGGCACACACTATTGTCCCCTGCCCCCGGAAGCCCTCTGGAGGCCAGAAAGAGCTTCTTTCCCAACTTCTGGTGGGTCCAGTAGGCCCGTTTTTCACCCTCTCCAGGCTCCAGAGGGCGAAGAGCAAAAACGCCCCCCTGCAGCTCCCCAGAGGCCCTCTGGAAGCCAGAAATGTCCCCCCAGAGACTCTGTGCAAGCCAAAAATCAGCTGACGCATGTGTGTGCTGGAGCTGAGCTAGGGCAACGGCTCACGTGCCAGCAGATACGGCTCCGCGTGCCACCTGTGCCGTAGGTTCACCATCATTGACTTAGGTCTTCAAGAAACATCTCTTATTCTATTTCTAACCCTTAACATTTTCCCCTTAGACTATCCACGATTGACCTCTCCAGGTTCCTTAGAGGTCAGTAAGGGGCGTGCATAAGTGCACCAGTGTGCCTTCCGTCCCCTGTCCAATTGCCTCTCCTTATCTCATTTATCTTTTCTTCCTTTCAAATATGTTCACCTATACTTTTATATCTTTTCCTCTATTCCTTTCTTTAGTTATATTACTACATATCTTTCTCTTCAATGTGTATTATGTATTGGACTAAATAAATAAATAAAATAAAGAAATAAACAAACCTGAGACCTGATGCAGGGAAGAGAAGTGTCCAGGGAAGTTGTCCAGGGTGCCAGGAAGGGTTGAATAGGGAGGTGGCAGAGGTGGGTGGAAAGGCCGAGGGGAGAAGAAGATGGGAGGGTTGAAGGCAGCCAGGTTTTGGAGGTACGCTGGATCTGTAAAAGACACCCAAAGAAGGACAGAAGTCAGAAAATGGATTTTCAGTTTCTATCGGAGGACATCTGATGTCCTGAATTGGATCCAGGTCCTCATTATGTCCAGGGAGGGGCTAAGCACCTATTCCCCCCTCCAGGCACAAAGCCATCCCCCCACCCTGCATAAATGGCCAATAATAATAATAATAATAATAATAATAATAATAATAATAACAAGAACAATAATAATAACAATAATAATAACAATAATAATAATAACAACAACAATAATAACAACAACAACAATAATAATAATGATCGTGGAGAAAAAGAAAGTATGGATCATCGACATCGCAGTCCCAGGAGACAGCAGAATTGAGGAGAAGCAGTTAGAGAAATTAGTGAAATACGAAGATCTAAAAATCGAGCTGCAACGACTCTGGCATAAGCCCGTGAAAGTGGTCCCAGTGGTCCTTGGCATGCTGGGCACAGTGCCAAAGGATCTCAGCGGACATTTGAAAACCATTGGAATTGACAAAATCTCCATCTGTCAATTGCAAAAGGCCGCTTTACTGGGATCGGCAAACATAATTCGCCGCTACATCACGCAGTCCTAGGTGCTTGGGAAGCGCCCGACTGAGGATGAAATACGAAATCCAGCATAGTGATCTCGTTTGCTGCGTTGTATTGACAATAATAATAATAATAATAATAACAACAACAACAACAATAATAATAATAGCAATAATAATAAAACCACAACAGAGCTGGAAGGGACCTTAGAGGTCTCCTAGTCCACCCCCTGCATAGGCAGGAAACCCTTCCAGCTGTGTTGTGGTTTTATTTTTATTCTTATTCTTATTGTTGTTGTTGTTGTTATTATTATTATTATTATTATTATTATTATTATTATTATTATTATTATGTCAGTACAACACAGCAAACGAGATCACTATGCTGGATTTCGTATTTCATCAGCAGTCGGGCGCTTCCCAAGCACCTAGGACTGCGTGATGTAGCAGCGAATTATGTTTGCCGATCCCAGTAAAGTGGCCTTTTGCAATTGACAGATGGAGATTTTGTCAATTCCAATGGTTTTCAAATGTCCACTGAGATCCTTTGGCACTGCGCCCAGCGTGCCAAGGACCATTGGGACCACTTTCATTGGCTTATGCCAGAGTCATTGCAGTTCGATTTTTAGATCTTTGTATTTCACTAATTTCTCTAGCTGCTTCTCCTCAATTCTGCTGTCTCCTGGGACTGCGATGTCGATGATCCATACTTTCTTTTTCTCCACGATCCTTATTGGTTTATTTTGCACATAAATGTGCCTCCCCCCGTTTTTGTGAAATAGTCTTTACTTTATGGATAGTTTTGCTAGCAGAATGCATTCTATTTTGCTAAAGTTGGTGTGGGATTTGTAGCTTGAACATTTCTGAACATAATGATATGAAAATTGAACTGGAAAAATTGATGCATATTGGTTTATTTTGCATATAAATTTATTTCAATTTATATAAAAAATATGCTGTTAATTTCAAACTTACATACTTTTTTTAGTAAAATGGATTTCTTTCATAAAATTAGTTATCTGGCTACAATGTGGTTGATTTTCAAAAGGATATTCCAAATATTTCTAGACAAATATGTATAAACAGTGACAATAATGGCACACAGCAAGGCCGGTGGGGGTGGCCCTTTTGTGGCAAAAATAAACCAATAAGAACCATTTTTTTCAGTTCATTTATATTTTTCTTATGTTCAGTAATGTTCAATTTAGTATATCAAACCTTTTGGGGGATAATTCCTTAGGGATTTGTAGCCTTAAAAAATAGAAATTGACACGAAATTCAGAAAGGATGGGGGGAGGGACTTTTTGATCAAAATAAACATATAAGTCTCAATTTTTCCAGTTCAATTTTCATATTATTATGTTCATAAATGTTCAAACTAGTTTTCCTGTTGAAAAAGTTTTCAAAAAGATCAAATTCAAGTACCTAAAAAAAATATTTTTGGTCCGGTCATATACGAACAGAAACAGATTTGAAGTTATGATTTTTTTTTGCCCAGAAAACAATTAGCCACCACCCCAAAAATATTTTTTGATGATCAGCATTGTTAAATTGAGTAAATGAATGCCTAAGATTTTAAAGAATATTTCGGATTTGGAGCATAAAAAAATAAAAAGTGAAAATGATTGCAAGCAGCCGAGGGGGGGGGGGCTTATTTCTGATGTTAAAAAACCAGTAAGAATCATTTTTTTCAGTTCCTTTATATTTTTCTTATATTCAGAAATGTTCAAGCTACCAATCCCACACCAACTCCAGTAAAATAGAATGGATTTTGCAAGCAAAACTATCCATAAATTGAAAAAAATTCACAAAAACGGGGGGGGAGCACATTTATGTGCAAAATAAACCAATAAGGATTAATTTTTTCATTTCAATTTTCATATCATTTTGTGCAGAAATGTTCAGACTACTTTCCAAGTGAAAAAAGTTTTCAAATTGACCAAACATAAGCACTTCAAATGAAGAGTTTTCTGTCCGGGTCGTATGTGACCCGAACATAACATTGGGAAGTTTTTTTGCCCAGCAAAAACTAAGCCCCCCACCCCCCAAAAAAAATTCTCATAGAGAGAACCCCTGAAATGATGAAAAGTCATGAAATTTCAAGTTTCAGATATGCAGGGAAATTTTTTTACAGGGACTCAAACTTGGCTTCGGGTCACATACGACCCGAACAGAACAGCAGGGTTAAAAGGCTTCAGTCTGAGAAGCAGCTTGCCCTTGAAATTAGTAATAGACAATACAATTTAATTCCTGCTCCAGTTTGTTTTTAATCATTCTTAAGTAATTCCACCCAGAACTGTGGGCAGTCGGGTAATGTATTAATTTAATAACTTTTTGTTATGTCTGTCCCGGTTTTGATCATGGGAACATCTATAAGCATTTAATTACTTTTTAAAAAAATGTTTATCTCAATGGTTTTTGTTGTATCTTGAAATGGCTACCTTGTATTTCCTGTAGATAGTTTGTTCCGTCTTCCAGCGCTGTCTGAGCTGAAGCAGGAAGTCGCTCCTGATTGGCTCAGACGCGGCTGGCTCTTGCTTTGGCGGGAGCCGCAAATGTATAAAAGAAGCGGTTTCTCCAAGCAGAGTCAGTCGGTACTCGCTGAATTGTCACTTGCCTTGCTGAGCTGTCACTTGTTCTCTGAGCTGAATAAAAAGTACCGATTTGTTTGAACCCTGTCTCTGGGTCTACTTCACTGGCGACGAACGGACGGAAGAAACACCGCGTGCAACATGAGCAACGTCCAGATTGGCCGGGCTCCAGAATTCTTCGACCCCGAAAAAACGTCCTGGGACGAATACATGGCCACCTTCGAGATCTTCCTCGAGGCGGCAGGGATACAGGACGCCGAAGCCGATCGCAGACGGGCTATTTTTCTGAATTACTGCAGCCCAGAAATCCGTGGCCTTGCCCAGACTCTCACCGACCCACAGTCAGCAAGAACCGTCGCTTGGGACGTCCTACAAGACAAGCTAGCGAGCCACTTCAAACCGACCAAACCAGCCATGGTTTTTCGGCATCAGTTCTCCATGATGGCTCAGAAGGAAACGGAATCAATAAACCAGTTTACAACACGACTTCGGACGGTACTTGCACAATGCAAGTTTAAAGACCCGGAAGCTCGCCTCACCGATGCCTTGGTTTTCGGCATGAGAAGCGCCACGGTGAGGAACAAACTCCTCACCGAAGACGAGCCGACTCTACAAACCGTGATTAAACTAGCGCAAACCGCAGAAGCCGCCGACGCAGCAGCTAGAGAATTAAAAGAACACGGAAGGCGAGAACTCATCGCCAAGATTGACTCCGCATCTCCCCGCGCCGTGGAATCAGACGACCCCAGCCAACCAGCTCACAACGGGGACAATTACTTCCTGGTACAAGACCAGCCGAGACACCACAGAGCTACTCACCCCCCAGCCCCCTGCGCGGGCTGCCGAGGAAACCACCAGCGCCATCGATGCCCTTTCCGAGACGCCACATGCCGCCGCTGCAACCGTCGAGGCCACATCGCCATCGCATGCAGAGCAACGGCACCAGAGGAGACATTCGCCACACCGCAACACCAACGACCACAAAACCAGACGCCCCAACCGCGAGAAAATCGACCGTTCCGCTATTCGGGCCAAAGGAACTACTCAACCGCTAACCGCGACTACTCTAGAGGTAACACTCAATTTTCCGTGAATAACACGGCAACAAAAAAAGGGGCCAAAATTGTTATCTCGCTGTTACTAAATAACCAACCATGCTCGATGGAGCTTGATACTGGGTCGAGGTATACCATTATGCCGTGGGAGAAGTTTAAATTGTATATGCCTAATCTGTCTAAATCTGATCTAAAACAAACCTCTTTAGTGATTAGAGATTTTCAAGGGGGGGTAATCTCGGTCCTGGGAACAGCAAATGTACCTATTGTATTCAAGAATGTCAAATGTACCCTACCCATGCTTATTGTAACAGGGGCTAAGCACTCTCTCTTGGGGTTGGCTTGGATGGAACCTTTGGGGATTGAAATTTCGGGTGTGTGTAATGTAAACTGTGATAATATGCCTAACTTTGTGCAAGAGTTCCCCGAAGTGTTCAGCCCCACCTTAGGATCGTATAAGGGGCCCCCTATATCATTTTCCATTGACCCCAAGGTCCCACCAGTCAGGCTCAAACCTCGCAGGGTACCCCTTCCGCTTCTCCCCAAACTAGACCTGCAGCTTGATAAACTTATAAGCCAAGATATTTTGGTCCCTGTGGAACAAGGGCCATGGGAAACGCCCATAGTTACGCCTCTGAAGCCAGATGGTTCGTTAAGAGTTTGCGCTGACTATAAATCTACCCTAAATAAGGCCCTCCAACATCACCCCTACCCCATCCCGGTGGTACAACAACTCCTACACTCCCTGGGGGTAGGGAAAAGGTTTGCAAAAATCGACCTCGCGCAAGCTTACCAGCAGCTTCCGGTCGATGAACAAACAGCAAACGCACAAACAATTGTAACGCACAGGGGGGCTTTCAAATGCACGAGGTTACAGTTTGGGGTGAGCATAGCCCCAGGGATATTCCAGAGCATTATGGAACGCCTATTGTCAGGGGTAAATGGGGCCATTCCATATTTTGATGACATCTTAATTGCAGGGGAAAACCAGGAACAAGTAAACAAAAGAATAAGGGAAGTACTTAAGAGGTTACAGGATAAAGGGTTAAGAATCAAGCCTGACAAATGTGTCTGGGGAACCAACAGTATAGAATTCCTAGGATATAAAGTAGACAAAGAAGGTATCCACCCCACAACAGAGAAGCTGAGAGCCATTAGGGAAGCCCCAGAGCCACGAGATAAGAATGAGCTGCAGGCATTTTTAGGCCTCCTTAATTTTTATTCCGTTTTTTTAAAGCAGAAGGCAACAGTAGCAGAGCCTCTACATCGTTTACTCCAGAAGGAAACCCGCTGGACCTGGGGGGAAACTGAACGTGAAGCCTTTTTCCAAATAAAGCAATTACTAACTTCTAAAAGTGTGGTAGTCCAATATAGTGCTTCACTACCCATTAGGCTCACGTGCGACGCTTCACCGTACGGCATAGGAGGAGTCCTAGCTCACGTTCTGCCTAATAAGACAGAGGCCCCAATAGCATTTTTCTCCAGAACCATGACCAGCACAGAGAGGAATTATAGCCAGTTAGATAAAGAGGCTCTAGCTTTAGTGGCAGGGGTGAAGAAATTTCACAATTACATTTTTGGAAGAAGTTTTGAATTAGTTACTGACCACAAGCCTTTACTAGGTCTGCTAGCCCCCAATAAGCCCACTCCGCCTTTTATGTCTCCAAGACTGATCAGATGGGCTCTTTTCCTCTCAGGGTACCAGTACGATCTCACCCACAAGGGGGGGAAGGAAATCAATCACGCAGATGGCCTCAGCAGGTGCCCCATAACAGACTTAGTGGAGGACCCTGCTCCTTCCACAGATGTACTAATGATAGAACTCGAGGATAACCCACTAACCACGGCCAAAGAGGTAGCTGCACACACGCAGCAAGATCAAATCCTTAAACAAGTGGTAAACTGTGTACTTAAGGGATGGCAAAATGATTCTGTGAAACCTGAAGTGGGTGACTTCAAAACCAAAAGACTTGAGTTATCTTATGTAAAGGGTTGTCTGCTGTGGGGAGATAGAGTGATCATCCCCAAAAGCCTAAGGGTAAAGGTACTCAAAATGTTACATGTGGGCCATCCTGGGATTGTCAGGATGAAGAGCCTAGCAAGAGGGCATTTAGGGTGGCCAGGTCTGGATGTTGATATTGAGAGCTGGGTATCGAAGTGTGAACCATGCCAAGAGTCACGGCCTAATCCCCCCAAAACAACTCCGGCTGAATGGGAACAGCCTGCTGGGCCTTGGTCAAGAATCCACATTGACTTTGCTGGTCCAGTGGGGTCCCAGTATTTCTTAATAGTGGTTGATGCGTTCTCCAAATGGGTGGAAATAATAGCAATGAACAACATAACCACAAGTGCCACCATCAAGATATTGAGTAGACTGTTTGCCACCCATGGTTGCCCAGATATCTTAGTGTCTGACAATGGGCCACAGCTAACAGCCAGGCAATTTGAATTGTTCCTAGATGGCCTAGGGGTCAGGCATGCCCTCATCTCGCCTTACTCGCCTTGGGCTAATGGCTTGGCAGAACGTTACGTTCGTGTGGCAAAGGAGGCATTGCGCAGGTCAGGCCCTGGGGATGTACAACAAAATTTGGACCAATTCTTACTCACCCAACACATCACCCCTAACTCGCACACACATGTAAGCCCCGCAGAGTTATTAATGGGAAGAAAATTAAGGTCACCACTAGATAGGTTGAACCCAAGATTCTGTATTAATAACAATCAAATGTGTGTAAAACCTGAAAGAGAAATGTATTTGGGACAAAATGTGTATGTAAAAAGTTTCGATGGAAATGTAAACTGGATGAAAGGAATTGTTGTTAAGCAAAATGCACCAAAGACTTATATAGTAAAACTAGAGGATGGTCGTTTGTGGAAACGACACATAGACCATATTCGAAAACGAACAGAAAATCAGTTGCCACAACCCGCTGACATGGACTCTCCCCCTTCAACAGACTTTAACACATTGCCCGAATTAAGAGACACGCAAATGGACTTATCGGGCCAGGGAGAGCCATCCAGCGACGCCGAGCCATCCTCCTCCTCCGAAGCTTTCGTTGGGCCCGCCAGGCCAAGTCCACCGCACCGGGAGAACAGCGGCGAGCCGTCCTCCACAGTCGATGTCGAAGGAGAAATTGAACTGCGCAGGTCAGCGCGAGCTTCACGGAGACCCCACCGATTGGACGACTTTGTCACGTGGCTTTCGTGATGGATGTGCCCAACTATGAGGGGAGGGGTGTTGTATCTTGAAATGGCTACCTTGTATTTCCTGTAGATAGTTTGTTCCGTCTTCCAGCGCTGTCTGAGCTGAAGCAGGAAGTCGCTCCTGATTGGCTCAGACGCGGCTGGCTCTTGCTTTGGCGGGAGCCGCAAATGTATAAAAGAAGCGGTTTCTCCAAGCAGAGTCAGTCTGTACTCGCTGAATTGTCACTTGCCTTGCTGAGCTGTCACTTGTTCTCTGAGCTGAATAAAAAGTACCGATTTGTTTGAACCCTGTCTCTGGGTCTACTTCAGTTTTTTTTTTAAAGGAAAAGAGAAGGGAAGACATTTCTAAATGTTTATTTTCTCAATATCTGAATAAGTAAACACAAAGTTTGTTTTCTGTTTTGTTTTTAGGGGTTTTATTTTTTGCAACTGAGCGCTGTAGAAATGGCAGTAATGAATAATGCATCAAATAAATACAGTACATGAAAACATATCCTATAAATGAAAACATATCCAGAACAATGGTGGAAAAGTGTAAATATCAATGGATTTCCATTCCAGGTTTACATGTTATTTATTTATTTTATTTATTTATTCATTTGTCCAATACACAATACATACGGAAGAGAATAGACATGAAGTAATATATATAAAGATAATATGTAAAAATAGAGGAGAAGATATATGAAAGGAAGAAAATATATATGATATATGAGATAAAGGAAAGACAATTGGACAGGGGATGATAGGCACATCAGTGCACTTATGTACGCCCCTTACTGACCTCTTAGGAACCTGGAGAGGTCAATCGTGGATAGTTTATAGACATGCCATTTCAATCTGTTCCTGTCAAAGTTTCCCAAATCTGGTTCTTCTATCAATGTCCACCGATAACAATCTAATACAATCTTATTTTCTTAGAAATAAATCCTGTTAATTTACTTCCGTGGTCACGTGGAACCTCTGCAAATTATAATGCCAATATATCCGGATGTTGGGAAGGCCAAGGTTTAGAACTGCAGTCTTAAGTGGGTTTATTCTTTCTTCAAACAACCATTTGACTGGGATGGTGTAAGGATTAGATACAGGGGGCTCCAACTAGTGATGGGCTCCTATGAGTACGGTCAGGTACACAGAACTGGTGGAAAAAGTTTGGTCAAGTACGCAGAACCGGTAGAAAAAAATTTGATTTTTTTTCCTTCTTTTTTTCCCTTCTGGGTTCTCGGTATGTTTTTCCTAACGCGGTAAATGAGGTTGAATGTGTATATTTTTAGAAGAGCTGTGCGTGTGTATGTGTGTGTACATACACATATAGTTTATATAGCAGATAATGTATATTTTTGAGTGCCTAGGTGTAATATGTAGGTACACATATGGCATACACAGTGATACCTCGTCTTACAAACGCCTCGTCATACAAACTTTTCGAGATACAAACCCGGGGTTTAAGATTTTTTTGCCTCTTCTTACAAACTATTTTCACCTTACAAACCCACCACCACTGCTGGGATGCCCCGCCTCCGGACTTCTGTTGCCAGTGAAGCACCCATTTTTGCACTGCTGGGATTACCTTGAGGCTCTCCTCCATGGGAAACCCCACCTCCAGACTTCCGTGTTTTTGTGGTGATGCAGGGGAATCCCAGCAGCACAAAAACAGGCGCTTTGCTGGCAATGGAAGTCCGGAGGTGGGGTTTCCCAGCGAGGGGAAATTGCAGCATCGCAAAAACACAGAGGTCCGGAGGTGGGGTTTTGAGGACTTCGGTGTTTTTGCAATGCTGCAATTTCACTGATGCTCCCTTCGCTGGGAATGCTGGGATTCCCCTGCAGCATCACAAAAGCACAGAAGTCTGGAGGTGGGGTTTCCCATGGAGGGGAGCCTTAGGGAAATCCCAGCAGCGCAAAAAAAGACGCTTCGGCTGGCAAAAGGGGTGAATTTTGGGCTTGCACGCATTAATCACTTTTCCATTGATTCCTATGGGAAACATTGTTTCGTCTTACAAACTTTTCACCTTAAGAACCTCATCCTGGAACCAATTAAGTTTGTAAGACAAGGTATCTCTGTATAGATAGAATTAATGAGTATATTTTGGATGTTCAGTAATAGTAAATAGATAGGGAAAGTGTATCTCTTTGAGACAAGGAGAGTCCAGGCACCCTAACCCTAACCCTTAACGTGAGTGACGTCAAGTTGGCCACCTTTAAGCCAGTCACATGACCTTTAAGCCACCCCTTTGGTCACATGATCATCAAGCCACTCCCACATGGTCACATGTCTGGCAGGCCACACCCACAAAATAAGCCACACCCACAGTGTGGTAGTAAACATGTTTGCAGCCCTTCACTGATTCCAGCAGTGGCAACTTTAAGACTTGTAGACTTCAGCTCCCAGAATTCCTCAGCCAGCAAAGGTTCCTGCCTTGAGCAGGGGATTGGACTAGATATAGGAGTGTCCAACTGTGGCAAGCAAAGCTGTCTGAGGAATTCTGCATTGGTTGCCGATCAGTTTCCGGTCACAATTCAAAGTGTTGGTCATCACCTGTAAAGCCCTTCATGGCATCGGACCAGGGTATCTACGAGACCGCCTTCTGCCGCATGAATCCCAGCGACCGGTTAGGTCCCACAGAGTTGGCCTTCTCCAGGTCCCGTCAACAAAACAATGTCGTTTGGCGGGGCCCAGGGGAAAAGCCTTCTCTGTGGCGGCCCCAGCCCTCTGGAACCAACTCCCCCCGGAGTTTAGAATTGCCCCTACCCTCCTCGCCTTTCGTAAGCTCCTTAAAACCCACCTCTAGCGTCAGGCATGGGGGAACTGAGATATTCTTTCCCTCTGGGCCTCTACAGTTTATGCAAGGTATGTTTGTATGTATGGATGTTTGGTTTTACAGTAAGGGTTTTTAGTTGTTTTAGTATTGGATTTACATGCTGTTTTTTGTTACTGTTGTTAGCCGCCCCGAGTCTACGGAGAGGGGCAGCATACAAATCCCATTAATAATAATAATAATAATAATAATAATAATAATAATAATAATAATTCTGAGAGTTGAAGTCCACAAGTCTTTTGAGTTGCCAAGGTTGGAGACCCCTGGATTAGAAGACTTTAGAGGTCCTTCCGGTCCTGTGGTTCAATGATTCTAATCTATAGGATTGCAACTTGGGCCTCGCCCGAGATCACTGGCTCTGCCCTCCACCCACACTCACGCCTACCCTGCTCATGTTAAATAGGGTTTAGCCCTGTCTCCAAAATGTCCCTCGAATAGTTACAATTCATGCTTGATTGATGGACCTTTTTAATTAATGCACAATTCTTTTTATTTTATTTTAAAAGCTTTTATTGAACATTCATAAAAAGAAACAATGGTACATACAGAAAATAGAGAGATATCTTAGTCTCTCTTTCCTTGCTTATTTTACTTTATATACAATTTTACATCTTATGCGGTTTTTCATATTGATATATTTATTGCTTTTCTAACCTAATTCTATGTTCATATGTACCGTATATACTCGAGTATAAGTCGAGATTTTCTGCACAAAAAAGTGCCGAAAAATCCAGCCTCGACTTATACTAAAGTCACTGACTTTCACTGACCTGAAAACGGCCCTGCAGCATTTTCCAAAGCTCCACAGTTCCGATGTGAAAGGCAGGAAGGAAAGAAACCTCATGGCTGGCAACACTAGGTTTTTTCTTCTTCTTCATGGCAATACCCCTGAGCTACCTGATTAGCAGCAGGCTGAACCAATCACAGATCCTCCTCTATACAGAAAGGAGGCACTGAGAGAGCTATCTGATTGGCAGCAGGCTGTAACAATCACAGCTCCTCCTCTACAGGAAGCACTGGGGGAAGGGGCGGGAGGGTTGAAGAGTCTTTCAGAAGGAAGGAACCATGGCTTCCTCTCCTGATCAAGCCAACAACAATATTTTACAAGTAAATAAAATGTACAAGTAAAATGTAAGTTACCCATTTAAATTTGATTAACAGGATTTGTTATTTTGTAAGAAATGGTTGCTTCAAGTGGGGATAATTCTGTGTAATTAAACTTTTTCTTCCAACTATACTTATACCCAAGAGGATTGCTGATGCTGATATTTAAAACAATACAAAGGTTAGGATAATATTATTAATAGTATGAATTTTGTCATTAATCATTTGTTCTACATAATTAATATGAATAGATTTACCTTTTTTAAGAGTATGGTTTCTCCTTATGCAAGATAAATATCATGTAAAAGAAAGATTTTACTATTAAAAAAAATTTTTTTAATTGTTTTTTGAATTTTATTTATTTTGTTTTTCTTCTGAGCTCTAGCATTTTGGGAGTTGCTTGGTCTTTCATTTCCCAATGAAAACTGTAGTTAAGCCTGTCCTTGTGTTGTGCAAGTAAGGAGTTTTCATCATATCTTCTGACAGTTAGTTGGTGTCCATGGATTTATATTGCCATATAAATTGGCAATACTGTACCTTAATAAGCTGTGGGCAAGGCTGTACTTCCTATTAATTGTCCTATTTTTCCTAATCATTGTGTAATACCATCAATGGGCAGTAAAACGTATAGATTCAACTCAAATCAACTTATTTATTTTTTAAAATTTTTATTTTATATGACTTACAAACATTTAGACATCAAACAATACAACATTAAACATTTACACTTGATATATTTACAAAATTTATTTTTTTTAACAATTCTATTTACTATACCTTTTTCTTAATTTCCACCCAGTTGTAAATTTTTCCCCACACTTTGTAATAGTCCTTATTTTGTTGGTTTTGAATTTCGTATGTTAATTTGCTAAATTTGGCGCAGTGTAATATTTTTTTAATTACCGTTTCTTTGTTTGGAATCTTATCTTGTTTCCAGACTTGTGCATATGCTAATCTTGCAGCATTAAGTAAGTGATTTATTAAGTAGTAGTTTTCTTTGCTATGTTTGCCTCTAATTATGCCTAATAAATACATTTCTGGTTTTATTTCAATTTTATAGCCCAATATTTCTTCCATCCATGCCCTAATTTGAATCCAAAATTTTTTTGCTTCGTTACATTGCCACCATATGTGGTAGTATGTTCCCACTTCTTTTTTACACTTCCAACATTTGTTACTAATGTTTACATTCATTTTGGCTAGGCGCGCTGGCGCATAATGCCATCAGAAGAACATTTTATAAAGATTTTCTTTATATGATGTTGACAAAGTCATCTTATAGTTAACTGACCATAGTTTTCCCCAGTCTTCTAGCTGAATTGCATATCCCAAATCAACTTATTATTACAGTCAATTTACACAGTACAGTAGTCCCTCGCTATACCGCGCTTCACCTACTGCGGCTTCACTTCATTGCGGGTTTTCAAGGAATATTAATGAGAAAAATCATTCACGGATCTTCACTGGTTCGCGGGTTTCTGAGGAAGTCGATCGGCAGATTTAAACAGCCCACCGAACTCAATCGGCAGGTTTTTTTTAAAAAAAAAATCTAAAATTGTAAATACTGTATTTAAATACTGTATCTAAAATAAATACTGTGTGGGAAGGGTTTATAAACACTTAAAACAATGAAAACTTACCAAACAATTACAATATAAATACTTAAATAAGTACTATCAGTCGATAAATTCCCCATCGTGGATTTCACCTATCGCGGTCGGGTCTGGAACGTAACACCAGCGATAGGTGAGGGGCTACTGTACAGCTTTAATGCATCTTTTTGAATTTGAGTCTGCAATACCCAATTCAGCCACTAGGGGAAATAGATTCACTACATTGCTCCGTTTCCCAATGAACCTGCAATACCTCAGTGAGCCACCGGAGGACAGTATGTTCAATACATTGTATTTTATTCCGGATTGTGGGATCACAGCCCACCAAACAGTAATTTCTCCATCTATCAAAAGCATCTCAGAAGTCATCAGTGACTTCGTATAATTGGTGGCAGCCAAATACTGAGACCCCTTTATAAATTCACAAACCATTCATCCATAATTTCATCTGGGAAAATATAGACATTTTAGACCAATGCAGATCTGCTACCAGGTGTAAGAGTTACTGTCCATTGTGCAGTGGCTCCCTGGGATGTCTGGGTGTCATACATAGTGCTATAAATTATTTCAGGTTATTTGAGGGACTGTCTGTCTTCCATGGTTTCTGTTCTCAACAGAAATGGTGTTGTGTAGGAGAGGAAGGGATGGGGCAGAGTAAAATATAGAATCTGTACTTTGCCACAAGAGATCCATGTCCAAACCCCCTTGAATTCCACTGACCTTTATCTTCTGCCAATTTAGTGCTTCTTGCTAGTTGAGAAGATTATTGTACATAAGACTTCAATTAATTGTTTATGCTGCAATCTACACAAATGATCCCGATTCTTTGCACCTGGTGTTGCAATCAAATTTATTTTAAGCAATGACATCAGATGTATCCAGTGAAGGGCTACCAAAATTTTTACTATCGCACTGTGGGTGTGGCTTATGCATTTTCTTTCCACATCTTTCAGTACAAATTGGGTGCTTTGGGGTGTGTTCTCTCGGGCTCTCTGGTAGACTCCTCCAAAAAATTCACAGGTACAAATTTCAGACACACACACACACGTTTGAAAATTCAAAACAATGTTCTTTATAATGAAAAGTCACTTAACCTAAGCCCTCTTTTGGTATAGCAAAGAGCACTTGTCTCCAAACCAACTGGTAATTTGTACAAGTCCCTTATCAGTTCTGTGATACTTAGGTTGCAGCTGTGAGGCAATTCACAGTCCTTCTTTCACAAAGTGAAATACACTTTGCTCTGGTTTAGTTTCAAAGCGGGGAAAAATCAGCACACAAAAGGTCCAAGTCAGTAAAGCAGGCACGAAACACAACGATCAGATAATCCTCCACAATGGCCAAACCCACAGGCTGGTATTTATAGCAGCCTCACTAATTACCAGAGCCCCACCCAACCACAGGTGGCCTCATTTTCTTTGATAATAATCTCTCAGTTGTTGTTGCCTATGCATCGCTCTCCGTATGTTTGGCTGTATCATTAACTCTTGTTCCGAATGCAAGGAGGAGCTAGATAATTGATCACCTTCTGAGCTGTCTGCCACACTCTCCTCCTCCCTGTCACTCATGTCTTCTTGGTCAAAGGAGTCTTCATCAGCAGATTCCCCCGGGGGCAAAACAGGCCTGCAGCATTTGGATGTCTCCCCCACATCCGCAGTCCTTGGGGCAGGAGCTGGGCAGAACTAACCACAACAGGGTGGAGTTCCATTTTTGCTACCCACTGCGTCCCCCCACCCCCAGTCCGGGCAATAGCCCATCCCTGGATGCATCCCAGGAAGTCGGTCTTCTCTGTCATAATGTCTGTTACAGGAACCATCACCTTATGAAAGCAGGTTGCAACGCCTTGGTCTCTTCAGCCTTGAAAGACGGCGTTTAAGGGGTAACTTGATCAAAGTGTATAAGATCATGCATGGGATAGAAAAGGTGGATAGAGAAAAATTATTTTCTCTCTCACACAATACTAGGACGAGGGGGCACTCCCTAAAGCTCATAGGTAAGAAAGCGAGGACAAATAAAGGGAAATATTTCTTCACCCAGAGGGTCACTGGTTTATGGAATTCACTTCCAGAAGAGGTCATGACAGCCTGGATGGCTTCAAGGCAGGATTAGACAGATTCATGGATGCCAAGTGTATCGGTGGTTATGGAAATGGATGTCCAAGTGCCGCCTCTATGGTGGTTGAGGCAGGCAGGATTCCCTTGGGTACCATTTGTTGAGGGTCAAGGGAAAGGGAGGGTTTTGCCTTCTCTTTCTGCTCAAGATCCCCATGGACAATTGGTGGCCCCCTGTGTGACACAGAATGCTGGACTCGATGGGCTTTGGCCCGATTCAGCATGGCTCTTCTTATGTTCTATGTTCTTATCACACCACCCAAGTTCTGAATGGCCGAGCTTGACTGGCCTTTCTTAAGGTGGTGGAAACCTGGTTCTTCCCCATCCCCAGGAATAAGATTTTGTGGTGAGCCCATCTGGTTGTTTTGATTTGAGTGTTGCTCAGTGATGATGAATTGGGCTGTTTTTTATTCTATGCCCAGAATCTTGTGACAATATACATTCATATAGTCCAGTATTGGGTCCCTACCAGTATGGAAAAGGACGGGGCAGTGGTAGCAAACGGTGAGCTGTGCATGCAGTTTCGCTTATCCTGCATGTGCGCCCGTACAGCCCAGCCTGTTTATGCTTCTTTGCATGCGCAGGAAGCAAAATCTTCCAAGAGGATGTACACATACACACATGAGATTTCTGTGATTTTTTTGCTTCTGCACATGCATGAAAGCAAAAATATCTCCAAAATCTCACACGTCCCCTCGTGAGATTTTGCCTCCTGCACATGTGCAGAAGCAAGAACACACTGGGGCACAAGCGCACGCATGCAGGAGCACCGAAGCTGCCTGCACATTGTACTGGTAGCAGCAGTAAGAGCAATCTGCCTCTGATATCGTCATATACAGTGATACCTCGTTGTACGAACCCCTCATCATACGAACTTTTTGAGATACGAACCCGGGGTTTAAGATTTTTTTGCTTCTTCTTCCGAACTTGTTCTGTCGGGCTCTCTGGTAGACTTCTCCCAAAAATTCACAGGTACAAATTTCAGACACAGACATGTTTGAAAATTCAAAACAATGTTCTTTATAATGAAAATTCAATGAAACCAAGCCCTCTTTTGGTATAGCAAAGAGCACTTGTCTCCAAACCAACTGGTAATTTGTACAAGTCCCTTATCAGTTCTGTGATACTTAGCTTGCAGCTGTGAGGCAATTCACAGTCCTTCTTCTTTCATAAAGTGAAACACACTTTGCTCTGGTTTAGTTTCAAAGCGGAGAAAAATCAGCACACAAAGTTCGAAGTCAGCAAAGCAGGCACGAAACACCAGGATCAGATAATCTTCCAGAATGGCCAAACCCACAGGCTGGTATTTATAGCAGCCTCACTAATTACCAGAGCCCCACCCAACCACAGGTGGCCTCAGTCCTTGGGGCAGGAGCTGGGCCAGAGCTAATCACAACAGAACTATTTTCACCTTACGAACCCGCCGCTGCCACTGGGATGCCCCGCCTCCTGACTTCCATTGCCAGCTGAAGTTCCTGTTTTCGTGCTGGTGGGATTCCCTCTATGGGAAACCCCACCTCTGGATTTTGCGATGCTGCAGGCGAATCCCAGCAGGGGAATCCCACCAGCGTGAAAACGGGCACTTTGGCTGGCAATGGAAGTCCGGAGGTAGGGTTTCCCAACAAGGGAAGCTTCAGTGATGCTGCGATCCCAAAAACGTGGAAGTCCAGAGGTGGGGTTTCCCATGGAGGGGAGCCTCAGGGGAATCCCACCAATGTGAAAAAGGGCGCTTCGGCTGGCAAAAGGGGTGAATTTTGGGCTTGCACGCATTAATCACTTTTCCTTTTTAAAAAAAATTATAAACTTTATTAATTTTCAATAAAAAATAGAATAGAATAGAATAGAATTTTTATTGGCCAAGTGTGATTGGACACACAAGGAATTTGTCTTGGTGCATATGCTCTCAGCGTACATAAAATAAAATACAGTGATCCCTCGATTATCGCGAGGGTTCCGTTCCAAGACCCCTCGCGATAATCGATTTCTTGCGATGTAGCGGTGCGGAAGTAAAAACACCATCTGCGCATGCGCGTCCTGTTTTCCATGGCCGCGCATGTGCAGATGGTGGGGAGACGGCAGTTCGGAGGCTGGCAATGGTTGTTTTTCATGCCGGCCACCCCCCCCAGCGCCTCCGGACTCCTCGCCGCTACCCCCCGCCCGATTCTCCCCTCCCATCCCTCCCTCCTTAGAACGTGGATTTTTCACCCTCTCAAGTTGCTAGTTCTGAGTGAGAACACTTCCCCCACTTCTGATTTTCAATTCCATTTAGAACCTGGATGTTTTGCCATCTCAAGTTGCTAGTTCTGAGTGAGAACACTGTCGGGATGGAGAGACCCCCTTACCTTAGACAAGGCGCTCAGCCCGTGAGGAGTGAGCCGGGAGCTTCCAGAGGAGATGGGTATTGAAGTACAGACAAAGCATGTTCAAATGAACAATTAGTTTTTATTAGAAAAGTATAAAAACAATAAAAGTCTGAAGAGACATAAAAAGCACATCCTCTGGCTAAGGATGTACGGAGGAAAAGATGTCTCCTAATTAAGGACCGCCCTTCTTCTTCAAGAAGAGACAGGATGTGAGCAAACAGGTTACATCACACAGGAGGAGCTATCTTACTAGACAGAATTAACTCTCTAACTACTGGATGTTTCTCAATGTCGTTGGGGGCTGGCAATTTCCAGCGCGACACCCCTTCTTTGTCAGTCATCAGAGACAAGAGGGACATCAGGACATCAAGACATCAATTCACTTAAGGCACAATTTGTTGGTGAGGTATTCATGTTGATCAGCTGGCAATGGCTTATTCAGCAAGTCAGCGATCTGCTCAGTAGTAGCCACATACTGAAATTTCACGAAACCATCTTTCACCTTCTCTCGGATATTTTGATACCGAATGTGAATGTGCCGTGAACGAGCTCCAACAAATTCAGCTTCAGCAATGAATGCAACTGAAATATTATCCTCCATAATAACAATTGGTGTCATAGGACCTTTCCAAATACTATCAATGAGAGGAAAAAGAGACATTAATGCATTACAGCAATCAGAAACACATGCATATTCAGATTCAGTTGAAGAGCAAGAAATAAACTTCTGCTGCCTAACTTTCCAAAAGAAAGGACAACCATTTAAAAACATGATATAACCAGAAGTACTTTTTCGTGTTTCTGTGTCACTTGCCCAGTCAGCATCAGCATAACAAATCACTTCAGGATACCCAACATGATCTGGCTCAAGGTACAGCTTCTTGCCTTTCGTGAGCTTCATGTATTTGAGCAGCTTCTTTATGCAAGACCAATGAAACGTGGTAGCCTTTCCAACGTATCTGGACAGTAGATTCACACTCAGTGAAATGTCAGGTCTCGTCCATCTGCTGATGTACAATAGCGATCCAATCACTGACCGGTACAATGTTTTGTTCTCAAAATCAGGATACTCTTCTCGGGTTAACCTGTAAAAGTCAGTTTGCATAGGAGAACGACAAGTATGCGCATCAGACATGTTACAATTTTGCAAAAGCTGGTCAACCTTACTTTCTTGTGAAAGAGAGAACCCCTTCTCAGTTTTCTCAAACTGAACACCTAGATAATCATTGATATGCCCTAGGCTTTTCAAGGTGAAATGTTTCTCAAGGCCCTTAGCAAAAGTTTGACTAGTGCTTTCATTGAGACCCACATAAACAATATCATCAACATAAACAAGAACAATTTCATAAGTCTTACCTTGCCCTTTTGTGAACACGCATCCATCAGATTCGGACTTAATAAAGCCCATTGAATTTAGCTTTTGGGATAATAATTTGTACCAGCAGAGGGCGCTCTGCTTGAGGCCGTATAAAGACTTGCTCAGAGACCAAACCTCTCCTTCTCGGTTCTGGAATCCAGGAGCACCCTTGACGTAGATCTCTTCATTCAGATCAGCGTTCAAATAGGCAGTCTCTACATCGAACTGAAAAACCTCTAAACCCAAAGCAATGGCAGTGATTAGGGCAATCTTGACACTTTCATTTCTGACTGTGGGTGAGTATGTGTCTGTGTAGTCTTCCGGATAAACTTGAGAGAATCCTTGAGCTACGAGTCTAGCTTTATACAGCTTTTCCTCATTAGGCTTTTGTTTGACTTTATACACCCAGCGTGTGCCAATGACTTTCTTCTTGCTAGGAGGCTCCACCTTCTGGAACACATTAAGTTTCTTTAAACAGTCCAGTTCGTGTTCCATAGCCTCATGCCATTTTTCTTGTTCAGAGTCAGGCAAAAGTTTGATCTGGTGAAAATGATCAGGTGGAAGTGTAAGATTGTTACACATGAAAAGATAAGGAGAGTCAGATACTTGCTGTGCAAATCTCTTTGGAGGAGTTCCTTTGGTAGTTCTCTTGGAACGTCTGGGAACGCTGGTCCATCCTTCATCATCATCTCCGCCTTCAAGTTCATCACCAGAGGTTTCCTCGGCAACTGTCGAAGGCTGTTCATCATCTGGAACATCAGGAATATCTGGCACAGATCCCTGGGCATCAGGAGTCTGGACACTTTCCTTAGGAAAATAAACTGAAGTATCATTACTATGTATACTGGACCAATTTGTGTCTTCCTCAAATTTGGCTGAATTAGAAATGTAAGCTCTGTGATGAGAGTCAGCAAATTTGTGGTACTTGGAGACTTCATCAAAGCCGATGAATCTCATTCTTTCTGACACAGGACCTCCTTTTCTTCTCTGTTCAACTGGAATGTTAACAGTGGCATAACAACCAAAAATGTAAATATTTTGAATGTCAGGTTTCTTGCCATGGAGCAAGTAATAAGGAGTGTCTTGAATGACGCTACTCCATGTTCTGTTAACAATGTAATTAGCATACCTTAATGCTTCGCCCCAGTATGAAAAGTCCACGTTTGCATCCTCAATGAGACAACGAAACATTGTCTGCAGAATCCCGTTCCTGCGTTCGCACACACCATTCTGCTGTGGCGTCCCGGGTGATGAGGTCTGCTGGCGGATTCCATTCCTGGCCATCCATCCTTGGAACTGTTGCAACATAAATTCGCCTCCACGATCACTTTGAATCCGCTTGATCCAGACGTCGTGTTGGGTGAGTATCTCTGCAGCAAAGCCTTTAAAAGCCTCAAACGCCTCTGATTTTTGTTTTAAAAGAAAAACATAGCCAAATCGTGAGTAACTGTCAACCACAGTTAAGAAATACTTACGTTTACCAACAGTAGGCCGAAATGGACCGACAACGTCGGTATGGACCAATTCAAAGATGCGTGTACACAGCCGGACAGCAATTTTGGGGACTGGGGAGTGCCGGGACTTCGCGGAATTACAAATTTTACAATCTAGGTAAACCTTGCAAGCCCCATCAATTGTGAAACCATCAACATATTCAGACATCTTTGCTAAGACGGGGTAAGAAGCATGCCCCAAGCGACGATGCCATCTGTGAATGCACCTGGAATGAAAAGATTTATTTGTTAACATATGTTTAACATTTTTAACAGCATTAGGAACCTCAGGGGTTTCATTGGTTTTAGGAACCTTTGAACTAGCGGTGGCACCAGGGTTTCTCTCTGGACCTGTGCATACGCCCTTTGGAACGCTTATACTTACACTACCTTTGCTGGCAGGTTTGGGTTGCAAATAAAAGACACCTTTGATGGGGATGGCAGTAGCAAGAAGTTTGCCATCCTTGATAATGTTGGTGTCAACAAGTTCATAGTTTATTACAACCTTCAATTCTTCTCTCAGGCAATATCCACTAAGGATGTTGTTCTTGGCAGTTGGAACGTAGAAAACATTTGAGATAAGGGAGTCCAGTTCTTTGACGAAGACTTTTCCTTTTCCTTCCACCTTGGAACGTAGATCACCAACTCCAAACACTTCCTTGACATCTGTCGGGTGTAGCTCACTGAAGGATTCCTTCCGGTACGCGATGTGTGCCGCTGCTCCACTGTCTAGGGTCCATAACTCACGAATGTCGTAGAGTGGACTCTTGTCAGGAACAATGCTGAGGTGGATGGTACCAACATAAGTAGGTTTCTCATCTTTGGAGTCTTTGGGAGTTGACTTTGCAGCTCCAGAACTCTTTCCTCTGGATCCTTTCTTGTGTGCGCCTTTAGGCTGGGTTGGATAAGGTGGATGATCAGTCTCGCCAGACTTCACACTTTGCACATCAGGAGATTTGCGAGTGTCATCCTTCTTAAAAGGTTTCTGGCGTGAGTACTTTGGAGTACTTGTTTTCTGCTGACCGCCCTTGGCCAAGTTAGATTTAAATGCTGCTGACATAGGTCTAAGGCCAGTGTTCAGCAACTCTGCTTCTTCAGTTAGCATGTTACAGAGTCTCTGAGTAGATTTCTGGGCCATTGGGAGTATACTGAACTTGTAAATAACTTCCTTCCATTCAGGAGTACATGGGTTGAACAAAACATCAGAGTCTATAGACATGAGTATAAAGATCAGTCCTATCCTGCAAAGCCATACTTTAAAATCCAGTTGATTTGGTAACAGCACAAACTCAGCTTTCAGAGTAGAAGAGGTGATGGCATGCCTTGTTGATGCAGTCAGCTGGACCGCTTGGAGTTGCTGGGGTTGAGCCCCAACTCCTCCTGGCAAACCTTGTGGCTGTCTCACCTGGGGAAGTTTCGCTTGTATCTGTGGGATAAAGACTGGAGGTCTCTGCGATGAAACAGAAGAATCTGGAACATGAGGGACCGATTGCCTTTGCATCTTAGCTGTGAGGGAAAGTCTAAATTCATTAGGCTTCACATCAAATGCATTTGCTTCAGGAATTAACTGTGCCATTGGCGCATTCCATCCACTAGTGGCCGCTGCTGCGTAACTTGTAGCAGTGGGGGAAAGCCTCCCCCTTTCTCGGCTTGCAGTTTTAAATTGATTGATTCCAAAGCGTGAATCTCCTTCTCATCCTTCTCAATGAGCTGCTCAATTGTCTGCAAGTTTAGGGACGTTCCCTTTATGTTAGCAGAAGCGAGAGAGCTGAAATCATCTAGGTGCCTTGTCTTGGCTTGTGCCTTAACATGCGTGCCAGATGATTGTGAGGGGAAGAGATGGTATGCAAATTGCAGGGGGGTCAATTTAAACTATGAAAACTATGAAAACTATGAAAACTATGAAAACTATGAAAACTATGAAAACTATGAAAACTATGAAAACTATGAAAACTATGAAAACTATGAAAACTATGAAAACTATGAAAACTATGAAAACTGAAAACTATGAAAACTATGAAAACTATGAAAACTATGAAAACTATGAAAACTATGAAAACTATGAAAACAACTATGAAAACTATGAAAACTATGAAAACTATGAAAACTATGAAAACTATGAAAACTATGAAAACTATGAAAACTATTTACAGGGCTAGCCTGTGTCACCAGAACCAGCAGGTGAAGATGTGGAGGTGACGTTGATCAATGTTGCTCCTCATCCCGGAAGCCTCCAATTCCCGCAGCTCCCAGCTCGACAATACAATGGTCGCTGTCATCGGACCCTGGGCAAAAAAAGCACAGATTGAATCTTTTAATAATGGAGAAAGAAACAAAAGAATAAACAAGCAAGCACATTCCCATTAAAGGCTCCAAATTAGTGCAAATACTTACCGACCATTGCATTGTCGGATGTTGCAGGAGGAGGAATGCCAGAGGTAAGGCTGTCGGAAGGAAGGGAAGAGGGAAGGCTGTCGGAAGGAAGGGAAGAGGGAAGGCTGTCGGAAGGAAGGTGTTGTATCCTGAATGGCTACCTTGTAACGCTGTAAATAGTTTGTTCCTCTTTTCCAGCGCTGTCTGAGCCCAAGCAGGAAGTCGCTCCTGATTGGCTCAGACGCGGCCGGCTCTCGCTTTGGCGGGAACCGCAAAAGTATAAAAGAAGCGGCTTCTCCCTGCAGAGCCAGTCGGTACTCGCTGAATCGTCACTTTACCTTGCTGAGCTGTCACTTATTCTCTGAGCTGAATAAAAGTACCGATTGCTCAAACCCTGTCTCTGGGTCTACTTCACTGGCGACGAACGAACGGAAGAACTTCGCGTGCAACATGGACAAAATCCAGATCGGCCAGGCTCCAGAACTTTTCGATGCCGAGAAAATGACTTGGGACGAGTACATGGCCACCTTCGAGATATTCCTCGAGGCGGCGGGAATGCAGGACGCCGGAGCCGATCGCAGACGGGCTATTTTTCTAAACTACTGCGGCGCAGAGATCCGTAGACTTGCCCAAACTCTCACCGAACCAGAACAAGCAAGAGCCACAGCGTGGGACGTCCTTCAACAGAAACTAGCGAGCCATTTTAAACCAACCAGACCAGCCGTGGTTTACCGGCATCAATTTCACATGATGGCTCAGAGAGAAACCGAGTCGATAAGCCAATTCACAACGCGGCTTCGAACGGTACTCGCTCAATGCAAGTTTCAAGATCCGGAAGCTCGCCTCACCGACGCCTTGATTTTCGGCATGAAGAACCACACAGTGAGAAGTAAACTCCTCACCGAAGATGAGCCGACTCTACAAACCGTAATCAAATTAGCGCAAACCGCGGAAGCAGCCGACGCAGCGGCAAGAGAATTAAAAGAGCACGGAAGGCGAGAAACCATTGCCAAAATCGACGCCGAGTCTCCCAGCGCCATGGGAACAGACGTCCGCGGCCAGCTAACTAGCAACGGGGACGACTGCCTCCTCCTGCAAGACCAACCGAGACACCCTAGAGCTACTCATCCAGCCCCCTGCGCGGGCTGCCGGGGAAATCACCAGCGCCATCGATGCCCGTTCCGCGACACCACTTGCCGCCGTTGCAACCGGAGAGGCCACATCGCCATCGCATGCAGGGCAACGGCACCAGAAGAAACTTTTGCCACACAACAATACCAGCGACCCCAAAACCACCCCCCCCAATCGCGAGAAAGGAGACCGTTCCGCAACTCGGGTCAAAGGAATTACCCCACCGCTAACCGAGACTACAATAGAGGTAACTCTCAATATTCCGTGAATAACACGGCAACCAAAAAGGGGGCTAAAATTGTTATCTCGTTGTTGCTAAATAACCAGCCTTGCTCAATGGAGCTAGATACGGGTTCGAGATATACCATCATGCCCTGGGAAAAATTTAAGCTATATATGCCTAATGTGTCTGAGGCTGACCTAATTCAAACCTCTTTGGTGATCAGAGACTTCCAAGGGGGGGTAATCTCGGTCCTGGGAACTGCAAATGTACCTATTGTATTTAAGAATGTCAAATGTACCCTTCCCATGCTTATTGTGACGGGGGCCAAACACTCCCTGCTAGGGCTAGCATGGATGGAACCGTTGGGGATTGAAATTTCGGGTGTGTGTAATGTAAACTGTGATATTATGCCTAACTTTGTGAAAGAGTTCCCTGAAGTGTTCAGCCCCACCTTAGGATTGTATAAGGGAACCCCCATATCTTTCTCTATTGACCCCAAGGTCCCACCAGTTAGACTGAAACCTCGCAGGGTTCCCCTCCCGCTTCTCCCCAAGCTAGACTTACAGCTGGACAAACTCATTAGTCAAGGTATCTTGGTCCCTGTGGAACAGGGGCCATGGGAAACTCCCATAGTGACACCCCTGAAGCCAGATGGCTCCTTAAGAGTTTGCGCTGATTACAAATCAACCCTGAATAAGGCACTCCAACACCACCCCTACCCCATTCCGGTTGTGCAACAACTCTTACACTCCCTGGGGGAGGGGAAAAGGTTCGCAAAGATCGACCTGGCGCAGGCTTACCAGCAACTTCCGGTCGATGAACAAACAGCAAACGCTCAAACAATTGTAACGCACAGGGGGGCTTTCAAATGCACGAGGTTACAGTTTGGGGTGAGCATAGCCCCAGGGATATTCCAGAGCATCATGGAACGCCTATTGTCAGGGGTAAATGGGGCCATCCCATATTTTGATGACATCTTAATTGCAGGGGAAAACCAGGAACAAGTGAACAAAAGAATAAGGGAAGTACTTAAGAGGCTACAGGACAAAGGGTTACGAATCAAGCCTGATAAATGTGTCTGGGGAACTAACAGTATTGAATTCCTAGGATATAAAATAGATAAGGAAGGTATCCACCCCACAACTGAGAAGCTGAGAGCAATTAGAGAAGCCCCAGAGCCACGAGATAAGAGTGAGTTGCAAGCATTTTTGGGCCTCCTTAATTTTTATTCCGTTTTTTTAAAGCAGAAGGCAACAGTAGCAGAGCCTCTCCATCGTTTACTCCAGAAGGAAGCCCGCTGGACATGGGGGAAAATTGAACGTGAAGCCTTTGCTCAAATAAAAAATTTACTAACTTCTAAAAGTGTAGTAGTCCAATATAGTGCCTCACTACCCATTAGGCTCACGTGCGACGCTTCGCCGTACGGCATAGGAGGAGTCCTAGCTCACGTTCTACCTAATCAGACAGAGGCCCCAATAGCATTTTTTTCAAGAACCATGACCAGCACGGAGAGAAATTATAGCCAGTTAGACAAGGAGGCTCTGGCATTAGTGGCAGGGGTAAAGAAGTTTCACAATTACATTTTTGGAAGAAATTTTGAGCTAGTCACTGACCACAAACCCCTACTAGGCCTGCTAGCCCCCAACAAGCCCACTCCACCTTTTATGTCTCCAAGACTAATCAGATGGGCCCTTTTCCTCTCTGGGTATCAGTATGAGCTCACCCACAAGGGGGGGAAGGAAATCAATCATGCAGACGGCCTCAGCAGATGCCCCATAGCAGACTTGGTAGAAGACCCTGTTCCAACCACAGACGTGCTAATGATAGAACTCGAGGAAAACCCACTAACCACAGCAAAAGAGGTAGCTGCACACACGCAGCAAGACCAAATCCTGAAACAAGTAGTGAACTGTGTTCTAAAGGGATGGCAAAATGATATTGTTAAACCTGAATTGTGTGATTTTAAGAACAAAAGGCTTGAATTGTCATATGTAAAAGGTTGTTTGCTGTGGGGGGATAGAGTGATCATCCCCAAACGCCTAAGGGAAAAGGTACTCAGAATGTTACACGTGGGCCATCCTGGGATTGTCAGGATGAAGAGCCTAGCAAGGGGGCATTTATGGTGGCCAGGGCTTGATGCTGATATTGAAAGTTGGGTTTCAAAGTGTGACCCGTGCCAAGAGTCTAGGCCCAATCCCCCCAAAACAACTCCGGCTGAGTGGGAACAGCCTGCTGGCCCTTGGTCTAGGATCCACATTGATTTTGCTGGCCCAGTGGGGTCTCAGTATTTCCTAATAGTGGTTGATGCTTTCTCCAAATGGTTGGAAATAATAGCAATGAACAACATAACCACAAGTGCCACTATCAAGGTATTGAGCAGACTGTTTGCATCCCATGGTTGCCCTGATCTATTGGTGTCTGACAATGGACCACAACTAACAGCCAGGCAATTCGAATTATTCCTAGATGGCCTGGGGGTCAGACATGCCCTCATCTTGCCTTACTCGCCCTGGGCTAACGGGTTGGCAGAACGTTACGTAAGGGTGGCAAAAGAGGCATTGCACAGGTCAGGCCCTGGAGATGTGCAACAGAACTTGGACCAATTCTTATTAACCCAGCACATTACCCCTAACTCGCACACACATGTAAGCCCTGCAGAGTTATTGATGGGGAGAAAGTTGAGGTCACCACTAGACAGGTTAAACCCAAGGTTCTGTTTGAATAATAACCAAATGTGCATAAAACCAGAAAGAGAAATGTATTTGGGTCAAAATGTATATGTAAAATGCTTTGATGGAAATGTAAACTGGATGAAGGGAATTATTGTTAAGCAAAATGCACCCAAGACTTATATTGTTAAACTGGAGGATGGTCGTTTGTGGAAACGACACATAGACCACATTCGGAAACGAACTGAAAACCAATTACAACAACCCGCTGACTCGGACTCTCCCCCCTCAACAGACTTTTATACATTGCCCGAACTAAGAAACACGCAGAGAGACTTATCGGGCCAGGGGGAACCATCCAGCGACGCCGAGCCATCCTCGTCCTCCGAGGCCTTCGTTGGGCCCGCCAGGCCTAGTCCGCCGCACCGGGAGAACAGCGGCGAGCCATCCTCCACAGTCAGTGGCGAAGGAGAAAATGGACTGCGCAGGTCAGCGCGAGAGTCTCGAAGGCCTCACCGATTGGACGACTTCGTCACGTGGCTTTCTTGATGGATGGGTCCAACTATGAGGGGAGGGGTGTTGTATCCTGAATGGCTACCTTGTAACGCTGTAAATAGTTTGTTCCTCTTTTCCAGCGCTGTCTGAGCCCAAGCAGGAAGTCGCTCCTGATTGGCTCAGACGCGGCCGGCTCTCGCTTTGGCGGGAACCGCAAAAGTATAAAAGAAGCGGCTTCTCCCTGCAGAGCCAGTCGGTACTCGCTGAATCGTCACTTTACCTTGCTGAGCTGTCACTTATTCTCTGAGCTGAATAAAAGTACCGATTGCTCAAACCCTGTCTCTGGGTCTACTTCAGAAGGGAAGAGGGAAGGCTGTCGGAAGGAAGGGAAGAGGGAAGGCTAGCGCAGGGAAGACGGACACAGGGAAGACGGACGGAAGGAAGGGAAGCGGGACTGGCATCCTCCTCCTGAACCAGGGAGATGCGGGATTGGGAGGGATCCGGGACGTAGGGGGCAACATATATCACCCGGACCTCCACATCTTCAACTGGTGGCTCTGGTGACACTCGCTGCCATCGCCTTCTGTGGGTTGAAGAAGACAAAAAGAACAAAATCCCAGTGAGTGTTCCATTGCTTTGTCAAAAGGACAACAAAGTCCATTCTTATAGATTGGGGGTTGGGCTAGAAGACCTTCAAGGTCCCTTCCAACCCCAAGGGAGACTATCCTTCCTCCCATTAGCCCAACCAGGATTTGAGGGGTGGGCTTTCCAGGGCCCCAGGCCTCCCTCAGTTGTGGGGACGCCACTACCCCGATCAGGAGCCACTTACTTGCAAATGTGCAAAAGTTTCCAGAGAAGGAAGACCAAATATACAACGATCAGCAGGATTGTTACGATAAAGAATCGTTCGTTTTCCATGTCTGAAAGAGAAATGGGGAGGGGGAGAAGAGTAAATTTCTGTTCTCCGTGGTTGGTGCTTCCCCACCAAGATTAAATATTTTTTTTTTTTTTTGTTTATTAGATTTGTATGCCGCCCCTCTCCGTAGACTCGGGACGTCTAACAACAACAATATAACAACATATAACAAATCTAACATTTAAAAGAACTAAAGACCCTTATTAAAAGCCCAACATACACACAAATATACCATGCATAAATTGTATAGGCCTGGGGGGAAGGAATAATTCAATTCCCCCATGCCTGACGACAGAGGTGGGTTTTAAGGAACTTACAAAAGGCAAGGAAGGTGGGGGCAGTTCTGATCTCTGGAGGGAGCTGGTTCCAGAGGGTCGGGGCTGCCACAGAGAAGGCTCTTCCCCTGGGTCCCGCCAGACGACATTGTTTAGTCGACGGGACCTGGAGAAGCCAACTCTGTGGGACCTAACTGGTCGCTGGGATTCGTGCGGCAGAAGGCGGTTACCTCAAGGGGGGGATGGGACTTTTTGCCTCCGCCAGTTGGATGAAGCTCTTTCCTCCGCAGCAGCAGGAGACTTACAGAATGATAGAGAGGGAAGGGACCTCAGTGGCCATCTAGTCTGACCCCCAGCTCAAGCAGGAGAATGGAGGGGACTGCAAAGACCATCTAGTCTGACCCCCAGCTCAAGCAGGAGAATGAAACCGAATGATAGAGATGGAGGGGACTTCAGAGGCCATCTAGTCTGACCCCCAGCTCAAGCAGGAGAATGAAATAGAATGATAGAGATGGAGGGGACCTCAGAGGCCATCTAGTCTGATCCCCAGCTCAAGCAGGAAAATGAAACAGAATGATAGAGATGGAGGGGACCTCAGAGACCATCTAGTCCAACCCTCTTCGTAAGCAGGAGAATTGGTCTTCCGGTCAAATTCTTGGGCTGCTAAATTGGCTGGTGGAACTCCTTGCCTCACAACACGCTAATCCTTTAAAAGCTAATTTGGGAACCCAATCAGAGCAGTCCCCTCAAAGGAGGGGTGGGAGAGAGTGCTAGATAGCATTTTCTTAGCAAAGGACAGATGTGAAGTTACTCGTTACTGTCTGGGACCCCTTTATGACCTGCTCCTCATGGTAATCTTTGGAATTTTTACTATGCGTGGAGCATTTATGACAAAAGACATGGGAGTAGGGGGCCACCCTCCACCCATACACATTTAACAAGAGTTGGAAGGGACCTTGGTGGTCATCCAGTCCCACCCTGACCTTCCACCCATACACATTTGACAAATTCTGACCTGCTAAATTGGCCGGGGGTACACACTGCTACATGGTCCTCTCTCAAACTCCCTTTGCATTTCTCTCTGTCTCTCTGTCTCTCTCTCTGTCTCTCTTTCTCTCTACCCAGGGTCCCTTCCAACACTTGTTAATTTGTTTGGGCATCTGTAGATGTCACTGACTTGAGAAGGGGGTTGGACTAGATGACCTCTGTGATCCCTTCCATCTCTCTGATTCTGTAGAAATCTGCTTGAGAAGGGGGTTGGACTAGATGATCTCTATGATTCTAGATGACCTCCTTAAGGTCCCATCCAATTCTGTAAGGGTAACAACCGTTCTGATTGGATGGTGGCGAAGTGTCCCATGTGGCCCAAAGGCTGTGGCTGAATGTGGATTTTTGTGGCCAAAGGGCTGGGGCCAAGAGCTAGGGGCCTTTGGGCGAGGGAGAGAAGGCAGCGGCCGATCAGCTGCTGCGGAGGAAAGAGCTTTGTCCAAATGGCGTAGGCAAAATGTCCTAAACCCCCTCAAGGTGGAACTCCTATGGAAAGAAGAAGAAAAAATTGCCAGGACTAAAAATCAAGTCCTGCTTACCATAGTTCCCTCTAAGCTGAGCAGTGAGCAATCGCTCACTTAAAAATCATCAACCCTACCAATTCCTAACATCTAAACTAAACAAAAATAAAATTATGTTTAAATGGCTGATACCAGAAGGGATACTCATAACTCTACTGGACAAAAAATACAAAATAACGACACCGGAAAATGCAAAGGAATTTTATGAAGAATTATTAAAACCCCTTGGAGAAAGATTTTCAAAAGAAATAGAAGATAAAGATACAACAAACACCGAAGAATCAAGTTTAGAAGACATCATCCAAGAAAAAGAGCCAGAAACAACACAAACTGAGGAAAATGACCCACAGAAACTACAAAACAAACATGACAGACAAGGACCGATCACAAGGGCAAAAACCAAAGCCAAAAAATAAAAATGGCAGAAAATTAGATATTACAACACAAAAAGACAACATTACCATATTCTCAACGAATATCAATGGATTGAATTCAGTCAGAAAAAGAGAAAAAAATTTCCACAAACTCCTAAGCCATAATTTCCACATTACATCACCTACAAAAAGATAATGACAAAATTGAACGGGTCCAAAGACGGGCTACAAGAATGGTGGAAGGTCTTAAGTATAAAACGTATCAGGAAAGACTTAATGAACTCAATCTGTATAGTCTGGAAGACAGAAGGAAAAGGGGGGACATGATCGAAACATTTAAATATGTTAAAGGGTTAAATAGGGTTCAGGAGGGAAGTGTTTTTAACAGGAAAGTGAACAAAAGAACAGGGGGACACAATCTGAAGTTAGTTGGGGGAAAGATCAAAGGCAACATGAGAAAATATTATTTTACTGAAAGAGTAGTAGATCCTTGGAACAAACTTCCAGCAGACGTGGTTGGTAAATCCGCAGTAACCGAATTTAAACATGCCTGGGATAAACATATATCCATTGTAAGATAAAATACAGGAAATAGTAAAAGGGCAGACTAGATGGACCATGGGGTCTTTTTCTGCCGTCAGTCTTCTATGTTTCTATGTTTCTACATGTCTACAAGAAACACATATCGTAAAAAAAGACATCATGACCTTATTACTCCCAGGTCTTGGCGAACTTTTTACCTCATCAGCATTAGTTGAAAGGAGAGGAATAGCAATATATGTCAAAAGTCAATATAAACCAAAACTTATATATGAAGAACCTGATGGCCAAATTTTAATGGTACAAATAACGATAAAAAACGAACAATTAACAATAATAGGAATATATGCACCCACTATTAATCAACCAGCATTTTACACACAACTACATAAAAAAATTCTAGAACTAAATTTAACAAATTTTATTATAATAGGTGATTTCAACGCAATACACAACAAAAGCAAAGACCATAAGAGTAGCAAACACCACTGTTCTCGAAAAATCCTCCCATCTACATTTGATCACCTAACATACGAATTTGCCCTTCAAGATATATGGAGAACACACCACCCGGAAAATACACAATACTGTACACTTTTTTCTCATACCCACACAAATCCTGGTACCGCATAGATATGGCTTGGTCCTATTCTTATATCATAAACCAAACAAGAGAAATAAAAATCTTACCTGCCACATGGGCCGACCATAACCCCATACTCTGAACTCTCAATAACCAAGACTCTATAACATACAAAAGATGGACTATGAACTATTCCACCATAAATGAAGAACAGTTTAAAACCAAAATAGAAAACGAATTACCACCTTTTATAACGACCAACTGCGAAGGAGATACAACTTTACAGGTAGTTTGGGATGCAATGAAAGCCTATATACGTGGAATATATATATCCTACTCAGCCTACACTAACAAACAAAAAAAAGAGAAACTTAACAGTCTTAACATAAAACTACAGGAAGCAGAAACAACATTACAGCAATATCCAGATGACCCAGCAATACTAATTAAAATCAAAACCATAAAACATGAAATAAATCTAGAAACTCAACAACAACTCACTGCCAAATATAAAACCCTAAAACAACTAAATTTTGAATTTGCTAACAAACCCGGTCGATGGTTGGCCTTTAAACTGGCGCAACAAAAAGCTGACAAAATTATAGAATCTCTTTATGACAATTCGGGCTTACTGAAAACAAACACAGAGGAAAAGAAAAACATAATACAGCAATATTATCAAGACCTATACAATTCAGACAAACCAGATAATTCTGCAATTAAAAAATACTTAGCTCTAAACGAAACATTTCAGATAACAGAGGAACAAAGAAAAAAGCTAAATAGAAATATCACTTTTACAGAAATTAAATTGGCTATTGCAAAACAACACAATAATAAAACACCAGGACCTGACGGTATTCCTTCAGAATTCTATAAGCACCACCAGGACATACTAGAACCAATAATGCTAAATTTATATAATCAGGCACTACAACAAGGCAAACTTCCGAAAACATGGTCCGAAGCCTACATTACCATTATACCAAAGGAAAACAAAGACAAAAAATACTTAGAAAACTACCGGCCAATTTCATTACTAAACACAGACTACAAAATCTTTTCATCTATAATTGCAGAACGCTTCAAAAATATATTAAATAATATCATACATTCGGACCAAAACGGATTTTTACCAAAAAGAAATATAAGCAATAATACCCGAACTATACTTAACACCATAGAATACTATAACGAAAATCGTGATAAACCAGTGGCACTCATGTTTATTGACTTGAAAAAAGCCTTCGACTCCCTTTATTGGGAATATTTTATAATACAAATCGAACACATGAAATTTGGAGATAACTTTACTAATTTAATAAAATCTATTTATTCCCAACAAACAGCAAAAATACTTTTCAACAAAGCCATCACAGAAGAAATAACAATAACGAGAGGAGTACGCCAGGGATGCCCTTTAGCACCTTTAATTTTTATATTAGCTATCGAAACATTTTAAAAAAATATAAGAAACAATGAAAAAATAAATGGACTTAAAATAAAAAAGAAACATTTCAAAATTCAAGCGTTCGCAGATGATATAGTACTTACAATTCAAGACCCCCTTAAATCAGCCCTCATTCTAATGAGGGAAATCCATAGATTTGGGGAAATAACCGGTCTTAAAATTAACCTTGATAAAACTCAAATTATAACAAAAAACATGACAGTAGAACAAAACTCTATACTGGAACAAACCCTTAATATAAAAATAGTGAAAAAAACCAAGGGATGTTAGGAGGGAGGGAGAGAAGGGAGGGAGGGAGGGAGAGAAGGAGGGAGGGATGGAAGGAGGGATGGATGGATGGATGGATGGAGGGAGGGATGTTAGGAGGGAGGGAGAGAAGGGAAGGAGGGAGGGAGGGAGTGATGGAAGGAGGGATGGATGGATGGAGGGAGGGAGGGATGATAGGAGGGAGGGAGAGAAGGGAAGGAGGGAGGGAGGGAGAGAAGGAGGGAGTGATGGAAGGACTGTATGCTTTCATTCAAGTCACTTCTCTCTCCCTTTCCTGCCATTCTCTGTAGATGACTCTGAAGACCCCCAGCCATCAACATCTTCTGCTTCTTCAGCCCCAGCCACATTCACAGCAAGCAAAGGGTGGTTTGACAGATTTCAACGGCGCTATGGCCTGAAGAGTGTGTCATTGCATGGAGAAGCTGCCTCAGCAGATACAGGTGCAGCTGAAAACTTTGTCCGGCGCACCTTTAAAGATCTAATTGCAGAAGGGGACTACCATCCAGAACAGGTGTTCAACATGGATGAAACAGGCCTGTTCTGGAAGAGGATGCCTTCACGGACTTTCTTGATGCAAGATGAAGCCAAAGCCCCTGGCTTTAAGGCCATGAAAGATAGAGTGACTTTGGTCATGTGTGGGAATGCAGCAGGCTTTTTGCTGAAGCCAGGGCTAATTTATAAGTCACAAAATCCAAGAGCCCTCAAGAACAGAAATAAGAATGCATTGCCAGTGTACTGGATGCATAATCCTAAAGCATGGATTACAAAACCCCTCACGCGGGACTGGTTTCATCACTGCTTCATCCCACAGGTGCAGGTTTATTTGGCTGCCAAAGGACTAGATTTCAAAGTGCTTCTCCTAATGGACAATGCCGGAGGCCATGATGATCTGGCAGATGAACATGATGGGGTGCAAGTCGAATTCTTGCCACCAAACACCACATCGCTTATCCAGCCATGGATCAAGGTATTATCCGCGCATTTAAGGCACTGTACACGCGCAATTCTCTTGGAAGCATTGTGGAAGCAATGGAAGCTGATCAAAACTTCACATTGAAGGCCTACTGGCGTCAGTACACAATTGCATCTTGTCTGAAGAACATTCAGAGTGCCTTAGTGGATATGAAGTCACAGACAATGAATGCCTGCTGGAGGAAATTGTGGCCAGAAGTGGTGCATGATCACAGGGGATTTGCTCCCGAAGAAATTCAAGATGCTGCAGTCCAGAAGTCTGTGAAGCTGGCACAGGCACTGGGTGGAGAAGGCTTCGTTGACATGACACCAGAGGAAGTCAATGGTTTGATAGATGAGCATGGCCTACCGCTGACAGATAAAGATCTGGAGGAGCTGACCAGGTCAGCGAGCGAAGAAGAGGAGGGAGCTGTAGAAGCTGAGGAAGAAGAAGATGTTGGCCTAACGCTAGAGCGGCTTGCAGAAATGAACACAACTGCTGCACATCTGCAACGCATGGCGGAACTTTGGGATCCCAACATGACTCGCTCTATACACTTTAAGGCCTCCCTTGACAACACCATTGCACAATACAGAGCCTTGTTAGCCAAGCAAAAGAAAACGCGCCAACAACTGCCCATAACTATGTTTGTCACGAAAACCAAGAGGTCTGCCACAACATCACCTGCAGCGTCCATTGTAGACATGGTGATAGAAGAAGATCCCGATTTATCCTAGTTATGCTAACCCCCCCCCCCAAAATGTAAAAAATGTAAATAAATATTTTTATTGTTTCTATCAGGATGACTAAGTGTTATTCAATGTGTACAGTACAGGTTACAGGTACAGGTAGAGGTACAGTAAGGGGATGGGAAATGGTAATTTGTGGGTTGAAAGTGTTGGGACAGAGTGGCATAGAGAAGAATGAATGAATGACTGAGTGAATGAAATTCAAACACAGGTGAGGGCTGGGGTTTTTTATTCTGTCATTGTTTAAGTGCTTTTTACGAAAGGAAGGAGGGAGGGATGGAAGGAGGACATGAGAGCCAAAAACCAGGTTAAAAATGGACTTTAAAATCAAAAGTGGCAGGTTTACTCACTGAAAACTAGGAACTTGACCAGAAAAAACCAGGTTAAAAATGGACTTTAAAATAAAAAGTGGCAGGTTTTCTCACTGAGAGCTCGGAACTTGACCAGAAAAAACCAGGTTAAAAATGGACTTTAAAATCAAAAGTGGCAGGTTTACTCACTGAGAGCTAGGAACTTGACTAGAAAAAACCAGGTTAAAAATGGACTTTAAAATCAAAAGTGGCAGGTTTACTCACTGAGAGCTAGGAACTTGACCAGAAAAAACCAGGTTAAAAATGGACTTTAAAATCAAAAGTGGCAGGTTTACTCACTGAGAGCTAGGAACTTGACCAGAAAAAACCAGGTTAAAAATGGACTTTAAAATCAAAAGTGGCAGGTTTACTCACTGAGAGCTAGGAACTTGACCAGAAAAAACCAGGTTAAAAATGGACTTTAAAATCAAAAGTGGCAGGTTTACTCACTGAGAGGTAGGAACTTGACCAGAAAAAACCAGGTTAAAAATGGACTTTAAAATCAAAAGTGGCAGGTTTACGTACTCACTGAGAGCTAGGAACTTGACCAGAAAAAACCAGGTTAAAAATGGACTTTAAAATCAAAAGTGGCAGGTTTACTCACTGAGAGCTTGGAACTTGACCAGAAAAAACCAGGTTAAAAATGGACTTTAAAATCAAAAGTGGCAGGTTTACTCACTGAGAGCTAGGAACTTGACCAGAAAAAACCAGGTTAAAAATGGACTTTAAAATCAAAAGTGGCAAGTTTACTCAATGAGAGCTAGGAAGTTGACCAGAAAAAACCAGGTTAAAAATGGACTTTAAAATCAAAAGTGGCAGGTTTTCTCACTGAGAGCTCGGAACTTGACCAGAAAAAACCAGGTTAAAAATGGACTTTAAAATCAAAAGTGGCAGGTTTACTCACTGAGAGCTAGGAACTTGACTAGAAAAAACCAGGTTAAAAATGGACTTTAAAATCAAAAGTGGCAGGTTTACTCACTGAGAGCTAGGAACTTGACCAGAAAAAACCAGGTTAAAAATGGACTTTAAAATCAAAAGTGGCAGGTTTACTCACTGAGAGCTAGGAACTTGACCAGAAAAAACCAGGTTAAAAATGGACTTTAAAATCAAAAGTGGCAGGTTTACTCACTGAGAGCTAGGAACTTGACCAGAAAAAACCAGGTTAAAAATGGACTTTAAAATCAAAAGTGGCAGGTTTACTCACTGAGAGGTAGGAACTTGACCAGAAAAAACCAGGTTAAAAATGGACTTTAAAATCAAAAGTGGCAGGTTTACGTACTCACTGAGAGCTAGGAACTTGACCAGAAAAAACCAGGTTAAAAATGGACTTTAAAATCAAAAGTGGCAGGTTTACTCACTGAGAGCTTGGAACTTGACCAGAAAAAACCAGGTTAAAAATGGACTTTAAAATCAAAAGTGGCAGGTTTACTCACTGAGAGCTAGGAACTTGACCAGAAAAAACCAGGTTAAAAATGGACTTTAAAATCAAAAGTGGCAAGTTTACTCAATGAGAGCTAGGAAGTTGACCAGAAAAAACCAGGTTAAAAATGGACTTTAAAATCAAAAGTGGCAGGTTTACTCACTGAGAGCTAGGAACTTGACCAGAAAAAACCAGGTTAAAAATGGACTTTAAAATCAAAAGTGGCAGGTTTACTCACTGAGAGCTAGGAACTTGACCAGAAAAAACCAGGTTAAAAATGGACTTTAAAATCAAAAGTGGCAGGTTTACTCACTGAGAGCTAGGAACTTGACCAGAAAAAACCAGGTTAAAAATGGACTTTAAAATCAAAAGTGGCAAGTTTACTCACTGAGAGCTAGGAACTTGACCAGAAAAAACCACGTTAAAAATGGACTTTAAAATCAAAAGTGGCAGGTTTACTCACTGAGAGCTAGGAACTTGACCAGAAAAAACCAGGTTAAAAATGGACTTTAAAATCAAAAGTGGCAGGTTTACTCACTGAGAGCTAGGAACTAGACCAGAAAAAACCAGGTTAAAAATGGACTTTAAAATCAAAAGTGGCAGGTTTACTCACTGAGAGCTAGGAACTTGACCAGAAAAAACCAGGTTAAAAATGGACTTTAAAATCAAAAGTGGCAGGTTTACTCACTGAGAGCTAGGAACTTGACCAGAAAAAACCAGGTTAAAAATGGACTTTAAAATCAAAAGTGGCAAGTTTACTCACTGAGAGCTAGGAACTTGACCAGAAAAAACCAGGTTAAAAATGGACTTTAAAATCAAAAGTGGCAAGTTTACTCACTGAGAGCTAGGAACTTGAACAGAAAAAACCAGGTTAAAAATGGACTTTAAAATCAAAAGTGGCAAGTTTACTCACTGAGAGCTAGGAACTTGACCAGAAAAAACCAGGTTAAAAATGGACTTTAAAATCAAAAGTGGCAAGTTTACTCACTGAGAGCTAGGAACTTGACCAGAAAAAACCAGGTTAAAAATGGACTTTAAAATCAAAAGTGGCAAGTTTACTCACTGAGAGGTAGGAACTTGACCAGAAAAAACCAGGTTAAAAATGGACTTTAAAATCAAAAGTGGCAAGTTTACTCACTGAGAGGTAGGAACTTGACCAGAAAAAACCAGGTTAAAAATGGACTTTAAAATCAAAAGTGGCAAGTTTACTCACTGAGAGGTAGGAACTTGACCAGAAAAAACCAGGTTAAAAATGGACTTTAAAATCAAAAGTGGCAAGTTTACTCACTGAGAGCTAGGAACTTGACCAGAAAAAACCAGGTTAAAAATGGACTTTAAAATCAAAAGTGGCAGGTTTACTCACTGAGAGCTAGGAACTTGACCAGAAAAAACCAGGTTAAAAATGGACTTTAAAATCAAAAGTGGCAGGTTTACTCACTGAGAGCTAGGAACTTGACCAGAAAAAACCAGGTTAAAAATGGACTTTAAAATCAAAAGTGGCAGGTTTACTCACTGAGAGCTAGGAACTTGACCAGAAAAAACCAGGTTAAAAATGGACTTTAAAATCAAAAGTGGCAGGTTTACTCACTGAGAGCTAGGAACTTGACCAGAAAAAACCAGGTTAAAAATGGACTTTAAAATCAAAAGTGGCAAGTTTACTCACTGAGAGCTAGGAACTTGACCAGAAAAAACCAGGTTAAAAATGGACTTTAAAATCAAAAGTGGCAGGTTTACTCACTGAGAGCTAGGAACTTGACCAGAAAAAACCAGGTTAAAAATGGACTTTAAAATCAAAAGTGGCAGGTTTACTCACTGAGAGCTAGGAACTTGACCAGAAAAAACCAGGTTAAAAATGGACTTTAAAATCAAAAGTGGCAGGTTTAGTCACTGAGAGCTAGGAACTTGACCAGAAAAAACCAGGTTAAAAATGGACTTTAAAATCAAAAGTGGCAGGTTTAGTCACTGAGAGCTAGGAACTTGACCAGAAAAAACCAGGTTAAAAATGGACTTTAAAATCAAAAGTGGCAGGTTTACTCACTGAGAGCTAGGAACTAGACCAGAAAAAACCAGGTTAAAAATGGACTTTAAAATCAAAAGTGGCAGGTTTACTCACTGAGAGCTAGGAACTTGACCAGAAAAAACCAGGTTAAAAATGGACTTTAAAATCAAAAGTGGCAAGTTTACTCACTGAGAGCTAGGAACTTGACCAGAAAAAACCAGGTTAAAAATGGACTTTAAAATCAAAAGTGGCAAGTTTACTCACTGAGAACTAGGAACTTGACCAGAAAAAACCAGGTTAAAAATGGACTTTAAAATCAAAAGTGGCAAGTTTACTCACTGAGAGCTAGGAACTTGACCAGAAAAAACCAGGTTAAAAATGGACTTTAAAATCAAAAGTGGCAAGTTTACTCACTGAGAGCTAGGAACTTGACCAGAAAAAACCAGGTTAAAAATGGACTTTAAAATCAAAAGTGGCAAGTTTACTCACTGAGAGCTAGGAACTTGACCAGAAAAAACCAGGTTAAAAATGGACTTTAAAATCAAAAGTGGCAAGTTTACTCACTGAGAGCTAGGAACTTGACCAGAAAAAACCAGGTTAAAAATGGACTTTAAAATCAAAAGTGGCAAGTTTACTCAATGAGAGCTAGGAAGTTGACCAGAAAAAACCAGGTTAAAAATGGACTTTAAAATCAAAAGTGGCAGGTTTACTCACTGAGAGCTAGGAACTTGACCAGAAAAAACCAGGTTAAAAATGGACTTTAAAATCAAAAGTGGCAGGTTTACTCACTGAGAGCTAGGAACTTGACCAGAAAAAACCAGGTTAAAAATGGACTTTAAAATCAAAAGTGGCAGGTTTACTCACTGAGAGCTAGGAACTTGACCAGAAAAAACCAGGTTAAAAATGGACTTTAAAATCAAAAGTGGCAAGTTTACTCACTGAGAGCTAGGAACTTGACCAGAAAAAACCACGTTAAAAATGGACTTTAAAATCAAAAGTGGCAGGTTTACTCACTGAGAGCTAGGAACTTGACCAGAAAAAACCAGGTTAAAAATGGACTTTAAAATCAAAAGTGGCAGGTTTACTCACTGAGAGCTAGGAACTAGACCAGAAAAAACCAGGTTAAAAATGGACTTTAAAATCAAAAGTGGCAGGTTTACTCACTGAGAGCTAGGAACTTGACCAGAAAAAACCAGGTTAAAAATGGACTTTAAAATCAAAAGTGGCAGGTTTACTCACTGAGAGCTAGGAACTTGACCAGAAAAAACCAGGTTAAAAATGGACTTTAAAATCAAAAGTGGCAAGTTTACTCACTGAGAGCTAGGAACTTGACCAGAAAAAACCAGGTTAAAAATGGACTTTAAAATCAAAAGTGGCAAGTTTACTCACTGAGAGCTAGGAACTTGAACAGAAAAAACCAGGTTAAAAATGGACTTTAAAATCAAAAGTGGCAAGTTTACTCACTGAGAGCTAGGAACTTGACCAGAAAAAACCAGGTTAAAAATGGACTTTAAAATCAAAAGTGGCAAGTTTACTCACTGAGAGCTAGGAACTTGACCAGAAAAAACCAGGTTAAAAATGGACTTTAAAATCAAAAGTGGCAAGTTTACTCACTGAGAGGTAGGAACTTGACCAGAAAAAACCAGGTTAAAAATGGACTTTAAAATCAAAAGTGGCAAGTTTACTCACTGAGAGGTAGGAACTTGACCAGAAAAAACCAGGTTAAAAATGGACTTTAAAATCAAAAGTGGCAAGTTTACTCACTGAGAGGTAGGAACTTGACCAGAAAAAACCAGGTTAAAAATGGACTTTAAAATCAAAAGTGGCAAGTTTACTCACTGAGAGCTAGGAACTTGACCAGAAAAAACCAGGTTAAAAATGGACTTTAAAATCAAAAGTGGCAGGTTTACTCACTGAGAGCTAGGAACTTGACCAGAAAAAACCAGGTTAAAAATGGACTTTAAAATCAAAAGTGGCAGGTTTACTCACTGAGAGCTAGGAACTTGACCAGAAAAAACCAGGTTAAAAATGGACTTTAAAATCAAAAGTGGCAGGTTTACTCACTGAGAGCTAGGAACTTGACCAGAAAAAACCAGGTTAAAAATGGACTTTAAAATCAAAAGTGGCAGGTTTACTCACTGAGAGCTAGGAACTTGACCAGAAAAAACCAGGTTAAAAATGGACTTTAAAATCAAAAGTGGCAAGTTTACTCACTGAGAGCTAGGAACTTGACCAGAAAAAACCAGGTTAAAAATGGACTTTAAAATCAAAAGTGGCAGGTTTACTCACTGAGAGCTAGGAACTTGACCAGAAAAAACCAGGTTAAAAATGGACTTTAAAATCAAAAGTGGCAGGTTTACTCACTGAGAGCTAGGAACTTGACCAGAAAAAACCAGGTTAAAAATGGACTTTAAAATCAAAAGTGGCAGGTTTAGTCACTGAGAGCTAGGAACTTGACCAGAAAAAACCAGGTTAAAAATGGACTTTAAAATCAAAAGTGGCAGGTTTAGTCACTGAGAGCTAGGAACTTGACCAGAAAAAACCAGGTTAAAAATGGACTTTAAAATCAAAAGTGGCAGGTTTACTCACTGAGAGCTAGGAACTAGACCAGAAAAAACCAGGTTAAAAATGGACTTTAAAATCAAAAGTGGCAGGTTTACTCACTGAGAGCTAGGAACTTGACCAGAAAAAACCAGGTTAAAAATGGACTTTAAAATCAAAAGTGGCAAGTTTACTCACTGAGAGCTAGGAACTTGACCAGAAAAAACCAGGTTAAAAATGGACTTTAAAATCAAAAGTGGCAAGTTTACTCACTGAGAACTAGGAACTTGACCAGAAAAAACCAGGTTAAAAATGGACTTTAAAATCAAAAGTGGCAAGTTTACTCACTGAGAGCTAGGAACTTGACCAGAAAAAACCAGGTTAAAAATGGACTTTAAAATCAAAAGTGGCAAGTTTACTCACTGAGAGCTAGGAACTTGACCAGAAAAAACCAGGTTAAAAATGGACTTTAAAATCAAAAGTGGCAAGTTTACTCACTGAGAGCTAGGAACTTGACCAGAAAAAACCAGGTTAAAAATGGACTTTAAAATCAAAAGTGGCAAGTTTACTCACTGAGAGCTAGGAACTTGACCAGAAAAAAACAGGTTAAAAATGGACTTTAAAATCAAAAGTGGCAAGTTTACTCACTGAGAGCTAGGAACTTGACCAGAAAAAACCAGGTTAAAAATGGACTTTAAAATCAAAAGTGGCAAGTTTACTCACTGAGAGCTAGGAACTTGACCAGAAAAAAACAGGTTAAAAATGGACTTTAAAATCAAAAGTGGCAAGTTTACTCACTGAGAGGTAGGAACTTGACCAGAAAAAACCAGGTTAAAAATGGACTTTAAAATCAAAAGTGGCAGGTTTACTCACTGAGAGCTAGGAACTTGACCAGAAAAAACCAGGTTAAAAATGGACTTTAAAATCAAAAGTGGCAGGTTTACGTACTCACTGAGAGCTAGGAACTTGACCAGAAAAAACCAGGTTAAAAATGGACTTTAAAATCAAAAGTGGCAAGTTTACTCACTGAGAGCTAGGAACTTGACCAGAAAAAACCAGGTTAAAAATGGACTTTAAAATCAAAAGTGGCAAGTTTACTCACTGAGAGCTAGGAACTTGACCAGAAAAAACCAGGTTAAAAATGGACTTTAAAATCAAAAGTGGCAAGTTTACTCACTGAGAGCTAGGAACTTGACCAGAAAAAACCAGGTTAAAAATGGACTTTAAAATCAAAAGTGGCAAGTTTACTCACTGAGAGCTAGGAACTTGACCAGAAAAAACCAGGTTAAAAATGGACTTTAAAATCAAAAGTGGCAAGTTTACTCACTGAGAGCTAGGAACTTGACCAGAAACAACCAGGTTAAAAATGGACTTTAAAATCAAAAGTGGCAGGTTTACTCACTGAGAGCTAGGAACTTGACCAGAAAAAACCAGGTTAAAAATGGACTTTAAAATCAAAAGTGGCAGGTTTACGTACTCACTGAGAGCTAGGAACTTGACCAGAAAAAACCAGGTTAAAAATGGACTTTAAAATCAAAAGTGGCAGGTTTACGTACTCACTGAGAGCTAGGAACTTGACCAGAAAAAACCAGGTTAAAAATGGACTTTAAAATCAAAAGTGGCAGGTTTACTCACTGAGAGCTAGGAACTTGACCAGAAAAAACCAGGTTAAAAATGGACTTTAAAATCAAAAGTGGCAGGTTTACTCACTGAGAGCTAGGAACTTGACCAGAAAAAAACCAGGTTAAAAATGGACTTTAAAATCAAAAGTGGCAGGTTTACTCACTGAGAGCTAGGAACTTGACCAGAAAAAACCAGGTTAAAAATGGACTTTAAAATCAAAAGTGGCAGGTTTACTCACTGAGAGCTAGGAACTTGACCAGAAAAAACCAGGTTAAAAATGGACTTTAAAATCAAAAGTGGCAGGTTTACTCACTGAGAGCTAGGAACTTGACCAGAAAAAACCAGGTTAAAAATGGACTTTAAAATCAAAAGTGGCAGGTTTACGTACTCACTGAGAGCTAGGAACTTGACCAAAAAAAAACCAGGTTAAAAATGGACTTTAAAATCAAAAGTGGCAAGTTTACTCACTGAGAGCTAGGAACTTGACCAGAAAAAACCAGGTTAAAAATGGACTTTAAAATCAAAAGTGGCAAGTTTACTCACTGAGAGCTAGGAACTTGACCAGAAAAAACCAGGTTAAAAATGGACTTTAAAATCAAAAGTGGCAAGTTTACTCACTGAGAGCTAGGAACTTGACCAGAAAAAACCAGGTTAAAAATGGACTTTAAAATCAAAAGTGGCAAGTTTACTCACTGAGAGCTAGGAACTTGACCAGAAAAAACCAGGTTAAAAATGGACTTTAAAATCAAAAGTGGCAAGTTTACTCACTGAGAGCTAGGAACTTGACCAGAAAAAACCAGGTTAAAAATGGACTTTAAAATCAAAAGTGGCAAGTTTACTCACTGAGAGCTAGGAACTTGACCAGAAAAAACCAGGTTAAAAATGGACTTTAAAATCAAAAGTGGCAAGTTTACTCACTGAGAGCTAGGAACTTGACCAGAAAAAACCAGGTTAAAAATGGACTTTAAAATCAAAAGTGGCAAGTTTACTCACTGAGAGCTAGGAACTTGACCAGAAAAAACCAGGTTAAAAATGGACTTTAAAATCAAAAGTGGCAAGTTTACTCACTGAGAGCTAGGAACTTGAGAGCAGGAAAAAACCATGAAAAATAACCATTGCCAGCCTCCGAACTGCCGTTGCCCCACCGTCTGCGCACGCGTGGCCTTAAAATAATTTTAAAAAAGATCGTGCATGCGCAGACGGTGTTTTTACTTCCGCAGCGCTACTTCGCGAAAACCCGCTCGTTGCAGAGGGTCCTGGAACGGAACCCTCGCAATAACCGGGGGATCACTGTTTTTGGACCCAATATAAAAATGATTTCTAGACTATACACCTACTTGTTAAAACAGGATACTATAAAGGAACAAATGAAAGGGTCAATGATTGCATGGACACAAAATTTTGGATACATAATAACACTCACGGAATGGGAAAAAAATATACACAATCAACTACAAAATGACACTCGCTGTTTCCTACAAAGAAAATCTTTACAAAATGATATACAGATGGCACCTTCCACCAGCTAGGCTTTCTAAAATGTACCCAAACGTATCTTCTCTTTGCTGGAAATGTAAAAAAAATCAGGGAACATACTATCATATGTGGTGGACCTGTACATACGCCCAAAAATTTTGGACACAAATTAAAAAAATAATGGACCAAGTCATATTGACAAAGATTATAATTAAACCAGAGCTATTTCTTCTGGGCATTTTTAGACAGAAATTAAGTAAAGAAGACAGATACCTCACCATCCAAATACTAATGGCCGCCAGGCTAACATATGCACAACATTGGAAAAACGAAGGCATTCTGACAAATCTAACTATCATTACTAAAATTATGGAATGTGCCGAACTAACAAAATTAACAATGGAAATTCAGAACAAAAATGATTCAGAGTTCTACAAGGCCTGGGAGAAATGGTTCAGATGGCTATCCAACTCTAAGGAAGACAAAGTGAAAAATAACCAAAATTGTTTAAGATGAACCAAAATAAGGATATGTATAACCAAAAATCGGATCAAAAATAACTCAATCCCTGTCTGAGTTCAATCCACTTGATAACTATCAGAAATCTACTAATATTACAATCTATGATTAAATTCTACTAACAAAAACAATAAATATAATCCATCTAAGTCGTCACAACCCAAACGTCTGCTCGCTTGCAGGTATTACCTCTCATCCTGCTATATCTCTCTCTTCTTTCTCTTTTCTCTCTTTATTTTTTCTCTTTCTCTCCCTTTTCTCCCTATCTTTTCTCTTCCCACATTACTGTTGGATTATCAAATATTACAGCTATAAGATACTTAATTAAGAACTCTGAATACGAAATATTTACATATGGACAAATACCCGAAATGTACATACAATAATATATATAAGCTGTGATATAACAATATTGTTTATCCCACTCCCCTCCCACTTTTCTTTTCTGTACTCCCATCTCCGTTCCCCCAGTTTTATTCCTTTTTGTATAAATTAATAAAGTATATTTTTTTTAAAAAATCATCATCAACTCAGAGTTTTCCAAACCTGCCCAGAAGCCGAGAGGGAAAGAGTGAGAGGGAAGGAGAGAGAGAGGAAGAGAGGAAGAGAGAGAAACAGACAGAAAAAAGAGAGGAAGGAAAAGAGAAAGGAAAAAAATGGGAGTAAGGAAGAGAGAAAGAAAATCAAAATCTAGTTTGAAACTAGCTCAACTATTTAAGTGGCATTTTGATATTGATAGAGTTGCCCTATTATGAGCTCACTGTTATAGACACACAGTACAGTATTTTATTTTGAAATTCTCTGAGGCAAAACAGGGTGGGTTGTTTGTTTGTTTGTTTGTTTGTTTGTTTGTTTATTTATTTATTTATTTATTTATTATTCCTGTGCCGCCCAGACACTATACTTTTCCGCCCACCCCCCAAAAAAAATTAGAGGGAACACTGCGCTTACTATTCAGTCGTCTCCAAATCGTCTCGAAACTTCAACTGTCAGCTTCCTATACAAGCTGTTTCTCCATCCACTAACTCAGTTGAAGTGAGTAACTGAAAAGAATCCAACAGAATCCTGGTATCATGTCTGCCTCTACTCAACATTTGACCCCTCCCTCCCTTGGAATCCCCCCCACCCTTCAGCTCTCAAGGGAAGGGGAAGAGTTGAGGGGCCCTCAGCAGAGGGGAATCCGCAGGGTCCTGCCTAACTAGGGGATGGACTAGGAGACCTCCAAGGCCCCTTCCAACTCTGTCCCAGCCCTAGCAGCCAACACACAGATCCCCCTCCGGCTCAGGAAGGCCAAGAATAAGCCCCCTTTGGTGTTCTTGCCTGGGTCACGAAGCAGAGCCCCCAATGGGGACCCTGGGAGGGCCACGCTCTGTGGGGCTTCCCCAGAAGTGACCACCCTAGCCTTGGTTCAATCCCACCTGTGTCCATGGACTAGTCCAGTGTTTCCCAACTTTGGCAACTTGAAGAAATTTGGACTTCAACTCCCAGAATTCCCCAGCCAGCATTCGCTCTGTGGGGCTTCCCCAGAAGTGACCACCCTAGCCTTGGTTCAATCCCACTTGTGTCCATGGACTAGTCCAGTGTTTCCCAACCTTGGCATTCGCTGGCTAGGGAATTCTGGGAGTTGAAGTCCAAATTTCTTCAAGTTGCCAAGGTTGGGAAACCCTGGACTAGGCCATCCAATTATATCCACCCCCATGGCAAAAACCGAATTCCTCCCTTTTTAGGCCTGGCAGGTTCCACTCCTATTGCCAAGGGAAGCTCAGGCACCAGACCCGAGGGGCAGCCCTTTTCCTTCTTCAGGGACGGGAGGGACCCCAGAAGCCCCATTCAGCCCAGATCCCAAAGGGGCTTTTCAAAAGGCAGCCGGGATTTCTTGGGGGGCGGTTTGAATGGAAAGGTTTATCCTCTTTGCAGAGTCGTTGGGTGGTGAGCATTGGGAAGGTCAGTCGTGAGCCCTCTGGGAGGCCTTGAAGACCCCTGGGGGTTTATCTGCACCCGCCGGGTCACCTGAATCAGGGGGCTTCCAGAGAGCCTTTGGGGGAAGCCTTTGGAGCCTGGGGAGGGCGGAACACGAGCCTACTGGGCCCACCGGAAGTTGGGAAAGAAGCCATTTCCAGGCTCCAGAGGGCAGGTAAAGGTCCGCCGGCCATCTGTGGCACCCATGCCATAGGTTCGGCATCACTGTCTTATGCAGACCTGGGCAAAGTGTGGACCGGGGGCCGGATGCGGCCCGCCCGCTGTCTGTGACCAGCCTGCGGAGGTTGGAAGGAAGAAAGGACGGACGGATGGACGGAAGGAAGGAGGGAGGGAGGGAGGGAGGTGGGAAGGTAGGAAGGTAGGAAGGAGGGAGGGAGGGAGGGAAGGAAGAAAGCAAGGAGAAATGGAGGGAGGAAAGAAAGAAGGAAGGAGAAATGGAGGGAGGGAGGAAGGAAGGAAGGAAGGAGAAATGGAGGGAGGAAAGAAAGAAGGAAGGAGAAATGGAGGGAGGGAGGAAGAAAGAAAAAATTCTCTTTTCATGCCCTTTTGCAAAAGTCCAATAAATGCTCATTTTTTAATTGTTCATTGGTTTCATTGGCCTTTCCAAGAAATTTAAAGCAAACCCCCCCCCCACTTCTCAGGGAGTGGGCAATTAATTTATAATTATAATATAATTATTTATTTATTGGCAAGAATTCTAAGAGAAATATTACACATCATGCCATCACATCATTTATCTCCCAAACCACTCTTGAACATTGGCTACTCTTGAACTACTCTACAAAAAGACCTAGACTCAGTTTCTGACTGGTCCAACACATGGCAACTCCAAATCTCAACCAGCAAATGCTCTGTCCTACACATCGGCAAAAAGAATCAGAACTTCAAATACAAACTGAATAAACAAATCGTCACAGAGAATTCCCACTCGGTCAAGGACTTCGGGATACTAATAACTAAAGATCTTAATGCCAAAGCCCACTGCAACAACATCGCTAAGAAAGCCTCAAGAGTTGTTCATCTAATCCTACGTAGCTTCTGCTCTGGAAATCTCACATTACTTACCAGAGCTTACAAAACCTTCACCAGACCCATCCTCGAATAAAGCTCATCTGTTTGGAACCCATATCGCATCTCAGACATTAACACCCTTGAAAATGTTCAAAGATACTTCACAAGAAGAGCCCTTCATTCCTCCACTCGAAACAGAATACCCTACGAAAATAGACTTACAATCCTGGGTCTTGAAAGCTTAGAACTACGACACCTTAAACATGATCTAAATATTGCCCGTAAGATCATATGTTGCAATGTCCTGCCTGTCAAAGACTACTTCAGCTTCAACCGCAACAACACAAAAGCACACAACAGATTCAAGCTTAATATTAACCGCTCCAAAATTGACTGTAAAAAACATGACTTTAGTAATCGGGTTGTCAAAGCGTGGAACTCCTTACCGAACTCTATAGTATCATCCCCTAACCCCGAACATTTTACCCTTAGACTATCCACGGTTGACCTCTCCAGATTCCTAAGAGGTCAGTAAGGGGCGTGCATAAGCGCACTAGAGTGCCTTCCATCCCCTGTCCTATAGTCTCTCCTATATATCATATTTCTTCTCTACTATATCCACTATAACCTTCATTGTGTATTATTGTGTATTGGACAAAATAAATAAATAAATAAATAAATAAATAAATAAATAAATAAATAAAATGTCCTTTGTTATGATCATAAAATAAATTTGGCACTCATTCCACATTGGATTTTCCGTATTGAGGTTGGGGGAAATAGTGTGATGACTAAACAGACTGTCCCAAATTATTAAACTTCTTTTTCAAAAGGAAATGCAAGTTCCCAGCATTAAAATTTCCAGAGGTCATCACGCAAGTTGGATTGGGTGGCGTAGAAGTCAAATGAATGAATGAATGAATGAATGAATGAATGAATGAATGAATGCAGTGCAAAAAGCCATCCTTGCAAAGAGTGGCTGAGAAGTGAGGGGTGGGGCTTAATCCCACCACTGGGTGGGCCGGATAGAGTGTGTGGGCAGGCCATACATGTCCGGCGGGCTGGAGTTTAAGGATCCTTGATCTATTGTTTGTAGCCCCTCCATCCACCCTTTCATCCCTGGGCTTGGTGCCTGGTGCCAAGCAAAACAAGACAAGGCACCAAGGACCCATCAGACCTGATTTGGTCCAGCTGCTTCTTTGAAGCAGAAGACAAGAAGGAGGAGAATGGGATCTGGATTTCATCGCAGCCTGTAGCATTGGGCCCTGTCCATCAAGACACTCCCCAGTTAAACCAATGAGGTTGGGAGGAACATCAATGTCAATGAAGGCCGTTGTTCCCAGGGCCACGCAGAGAGGAGACTTCATCCCAGCTATGGTAGTTTCAAAAACCAGAGAGGCAGAGACATTTCATTCAAACTAGTACAGGGAATGATTTAAATGGAATCTGGTGAGGTCGTGGGGCTCCGGGTTTCCTGGCCTGCTATGTTTTCTGCAATTTTGGCCACAAAAGACACGAAGGTGACAGGGGTGGGAAATCCATCGGAACGACAGCTGTGGGGTTGTGTTTTTTTCAAGTCATGCAATGTTGAAGGTTGTCCTTTCGAAGTTGTCCTTGAGAAGTCTGCTCTTACAGGAGACCAGAAACCACCTCCAGTTTCCCTGCCCCAAGCAGAAACCTTGGAGGCCAACTTTTGGAAATGCAGATTTGGTCATTCCGTTCAAGAGAGGGTATTTTGCAACTCCTGGGCAGAATGGCAGGACTAGAAAGCAGCCAAGATCCAAGACAGGATGAAAGCCGTTAGCCACAATAGGCAATTAGCCCAACACCCTTTCATTTTTATTCTATTTCATTTCATTTCATTTAGAAACATAGAAGATTGACGGCAGAAAAAGACCCTGTGGTTCATCTAGTAGTCTGCCCTTATTATATTTTCTGTATTTTATCTGAGGAGGGATATATGTTTGTCCCAGGCATGGTTAAATTCAGTCACTGTGTGTTGTGGTTCAGCCTGAGTCAGATGAAAGACCAGCTGCGTCTCTGCTGGCTCCATGCCCGGGGGAGGGTGAGGGTGAAGTGGAAAGTGACGAGGAGGAACGGCCTGGGAGCCCTGGGGGGGGGGGGCTCTCTCAAGCCAGTAGCTTGGAGTCTCTAGAGTCATTAGATGACGAAGCACAAGCCATCATTAGTATGCGACAGAGACGTGTAGATCAAAGGAGGGATCAATTGAAGAAATATTATCACCGGTGAATGAGGAACAGCAGGGGTGGGGGGTCCTCATTAGCAGGGAAGGGTTTATAAGGCAAGCAAACTCTTTCAACAGTGTGGAGTGTTATCAGAGTGGAATTGCTGTATCTGCCTTCTCTCTCAGTGTTTTGTTCCTGGCTGGTGGCCCAGCAGTCTTGAAGACCCGTGGGAGGTTTGTGCCTGTCAGCAACAGCCTCGTTTATCATCAAGGATCCTGTGTTTTTGTATGGACAATTGCCTTTGTGTATCTGTTTGGAGTTCCAGTGTTTTCCTGACTTGTAAGGACATTTTCTGTTGGTTATTTTTCTCTTTCTCATTATAAAACTGTGTTTGGATTCAACCGGTGTGTCTGGCTTATCATTTTGGGTTGGTCATAACTTCCGGAGTGCCCAGACAGAACACTGTGGACTTGCCAACCGCGTCTGTAGGAAGTTTGTTCCAAACATCTACTATTTCAGTAAAATAATATTTTCTCCCATTGCTTCTGATCTTTCTCCCAACTAACCTCAGATGGTGCCCCCTTGTTCTTGTGTTCACTTTCCTATTAAAAACACTTCCCTCCAAACTTTATTTAACTCTTTAACACATTTAAATGTTTCTGTCATTTTATTTTATTGTATTTGTTTGTTAAACATGTATAGGATAGTAGTAGTTTGTATAAACATAACGTAAGTTTAAAAAGTAACGATAAAAGAGGACAATAGGACAGTAGAACAGGATAGTAGTGGTGAGCTTATAACATCTTATAACACTGATAACTTATAACACTAGCTCATAACATCGCAGCATTCTGCAATCTTGTGATTACAATTTACATTCTTCACTATATACTTTCTTCACTGTAGTCATTGGGGAAATTAGCAGGAGGTTGTAAATGCTGATCACGTGATCATGGGACACTGTGTCAGTCTCAAGACCAGAGGGGCAACAATGAGATTCAATCGTCCAATCCTTTATTACCTAATGTCAGAATCTTGCCAAACTAAAGCTATAACTTTTAAAGCTATCCCCAGTGAATATAGGAAATGGTTATTCTGAATTTTCTTCCCCATGCTCAGGATAGGGAAGGGGAGGATAAGGAAGGGAAGGGAAGGGAAAAGGGAAGGGAAAAGGGAAGGGAAAAGGGAAGGGAAGGGGAAGGGAGGGGAAGGGAAGGGAGATTTCCAATGCTCCCTGTCTGATTCCCACAAGGAAACTGAATGGGGAAGACCAGCCAGAAGTTGAAAGTCACTCCTGCTTCCACTGCTTTTTGGCTTACTCATTCTGTTCTTTTTTCCTTTGGACATTCTGTTTCTCTGTTTAAATAAAGAACTATATCTGAAATGATGAGCCAATGTGTTATCCAGTAGTACAGTGGTCGCTGTAAATGTAAGGGCCATCTGCCCTAGGTGAGAATGATCCTCTTTCAGAGGTACAGTATGTGCAAATTACTTTCAGGAGGAAAATATCCCCCTGGGCTTCTAAGAAGCAAATGCTCACTTAATCCTTAATGCCATTCCACTAGCTTTATACACCAGGTTTAGTGAATGCAAGAGAAAGCATGTCTCTCCAATTATTTCCCTAAGTTGCACCATTGATTCAAAACGCATGGAAAATCCCTTTTGGTTTTTCCTCCAAAATGGAACTGCTCTTAAAAGAATAATGGCCATGTGATAGGAAAAACAAGAGAGTTAGAAATGGAAGACAGGGATCGCCAGCTTCTTGAAATAATGCCATAAGTACAATGGTGATGGTGTCATACAGGAGGAAAAAGCTGTAGGTCATGAAAGCTTCTGCCCTTTTAAAAAAAATAATTGGTTGGGAAGGTGTTGCTGAATTCCTGATTTACGTGTGTGTCAATGTATGAGCAGAGTAATCCTTGTTTACCAAGATTGTACACAAACAGAAATGTTTAGATTGAGATCAGTTGTGAATAACTACTCAGCCACACACAGATATCCTAACTTGAATTAAAATTGACTTTGAGAAAAAAACATATGCAGATAAACAGTCTAATGTCATACACATAATATTTTTATTTTATTTTATTTATTTATTCTTTGTCCAATATACAATACATATGAAAGAGAATAGACATTAAGTAATATATATAATGATAGAAAGTAAGAAAGAAGAGAAGTAGGAGGAAAGGAGAGAAAATGTATGATATATGAGATAAGGAAAGAAGATTGGACAGGGGACGATAGGCACATCAGTGCACTTATGTACGCCCCTTACTGGCCTCTTAGGAACCTGGAGAGGTCAATCGTGGAGAGTCTTAGAGAGAAATGTTGGGGGCTAGGGGCTGACACCACTGAGTGACAATGAGTTCCACGCTTCGACAATAAGTCAGAATAACAATCCAAATGTTACCAAGTACGTAGTCTTTCTTACCAGTTTTTTTTTGTCATAGTCAGCAAACAAAGATCTCAAGCCTAAACACATTTTAACTATAATATATGACTACAATACAGAGAGATTGCAGAGAAAATGCAGAGCACAAGGAGGCACAATCTGAGGTTAGTTGGGGGAAAGATCAGAAGCAACGTGAGAAAATATTATTTTACTGAAGGAGTAGTAGATGTTTGGAACAAACTTCCAGCAGACATGGTTGGTAAATCCACAGTGACTGAATTTAAACAACACTGGGATAAACATATATCCATCCTAACATAAAATACAGGAAATAGTGTAAGGGCAGACTAGATGGACCACAAGGTCTTTTTCTACCATCAATCTTCTATGTTTCTCTTAACAGCGAGTAGCTTACACAAAGAGAAACAGAGAGGGTGACTCAGAGAAATAAGCTATAAACTCTAGCTCCCTCTTGTGGCAGTCTGAAACATCTGCAGCCAATATATTGCCAACCCAACAGTTATGGACAGAGTCCTAACAGTGTGATGGTGAGGAACTGTCTAATAAATTCTAACCTGAAGGTATCGAGGCGTAGCTAGAGAACTTTGTGCAAGATGTCATTTCAGTCTTGATCTACCTACTCTTTGCCCAGCATGAATTGGTTCCCTCCTGCTAACATTCTTCTTGGCTTCCCGCTTTTTCCAGTTCAGCTCCCATGTTGGCATCCTCCCAATCTTTGGTTGCAATTACCTTCCCAAGGCCTTGCAGAAATCAGGCTCTCACTCATGCTGGCTGGGGAATTCTGGGAGTTGAAGTCCACACATCTCAAAGCTGCCAAGGTTGAGGTTCGGGGAGAGGCGGCTCTGGATCTCGGCCGATACCAATCCATCATAGACAACATTGCTTTCCAAATTAAGCGTGGAAGGTCAACCACGCAGAACATAAGTACAGTTAACGTGCATGACATAATCCCCAAAATTGACAGTCGTTGTTTTAGTTTTGACCAAACAGCTGGATTTTGTATATTATAGACAGTCATGGGAAAGCCATCGATAGGACAGTTGCTGGGATGGATATGTTGAAATGCATCTTTCTCCCAATGGCATCCCACCCCTCTGTCATGCTGGCTAGGGAATATTGGCCTGGATAATGGGGACTGCGTGCAGGAGATGTTTCCATATGCCAAGAGAGGAAAGACTCATTGAAAACCCAAACTTTGACGGATAAAGTTTGCATTGAAATTAACCTGGGAAAAAGCCTTGGCAGGTTTCACTGTTGAACTAAGCCAAGATATATTTTAGATAAGGTTGGTTAAACAAATCTCAGTGGCTGAATTCATGCATCACTCTAAGCCAGTGGTTTTCAACTTTGGCAACTTTTAGATTGATGGAGAATTTTGTTTGCTGGAAGTCCTCTGATCTTAAAGTTGCCAAGGTTGAGAAATACTGTCCTGAGATATAAAAAGTGGTTTAGAATCCACAGGGGAGGTGGAATTCAACAGGTTCTGACTAGTTCTGCAGAACCAGTAATTATGAGTAGTTCGGAGAACTGGTAAATATCACCTCTGACTGGCCCTACTCCCATCTATTCTCTGCCTCCCGAGTCCTAGCTGATTGGGAGGAAATGGGGATTTTGCAGTATCCTTCCCCTGGAATGAGGAGGGAATGGAGATTTTACAATATCTTTCCCCTGCCACGCCCACCAAGCCACGCCCACCAAGCCACGCCTACCAAGCGACACCATGATCACTGTTCTGCCGGCATGTTTCAACTGCCCGTAATTAGAGGTTAATTAGTCCAGGAAGACAAACACCACACGATAAAAGGAAACCCCAAAAGTTTTTATAAACAGAAAAACAGAAACAGCTCTCTTTTTAAATGTCAAAGGGATTTTCTGGTAGACACAAGGCACAGGTTAAATGCAGTCCAAGTGCTCACCCAATAACTGGGGAATTGAGTCCAATTCTAAAGTCCAGAAAGTCCACACACAATCTTGAACAGCAAAAACCATGATCTTGACGAAACAATGAATCAGATAAACTGCCATGAGGCTAAAACACCAGGCTGCACTTTTATCTGTAGCAATAATTACAGCAGCCCCACTCAACCACAGGTGGCCTCATTTTCTCTTGTAATAATCCTTCAGTTGTTGTCTCCTATGCATCACTCTACGCATGTGTGGATGTGTCATTAATTGTTGTTCAGAATCCAGGGATGATACAGATGATTGATCTCCTCCTTGGCTGTCTGCCAAAGTCCCCTCTTCCCTGTCACTCACGCTTCCTCGGTCAGAGGAGGCTTTGTCGGCAGATTCCATCGGGAGCAAAACAGGCCTGCGGCATGTGGATGTTTCCCCCACATCCACCTGCACATTGGGGCAGGAGCTGGGCCAGAGCTAACCACAACAATCACCAAGCAACACCCACAGAACCGGTAGTAAAAAAAAATTAAATCCCACCACCGATCCACAGAGATAGACATTCATTCATTCATTCATTCATTCATTCATTCATTCATTCATTCGTTTGTTCATTCATTCATTCATATGACTTCTATGCCACCCAATCCTGTAGGACTCAGGGCGGCTAAATATAAAATGTATAAAATTTATATTTTAACATGTGTGCAGCAGCATCCAAAGAGGGTATTAAAACCCGCAAGTTGGCAGACACATTGCCATAATACCATCTCTGCCATCTTGAATTGTGGGCGTAGCTGAACACATAATTTTGATCAGTTGCTATGGATGAGTGCAATGCATAAGCCAGGCTGATATATTGTTTCTTAAGATTTGTGGAATCTGTGAGGGCTTAGCTAAAACTCTCTGAGCTCACCTGTGCTGCTAAATAGGGAGACCAAACATCTCTCAGAGGGGCTTACCAGAATCAGCTGAATACAGCTAACCCCTTACTTACAGCCATTCCATTAGTGACCATGTGAAGTTATAATGGCATTGAAAAAATGACTTAGAAAAAATGTCCCCCAACACATCACCAGAATGTTGGAAATGTAAACAAAATCAGGGAACATACTACCACATGTGGTGGTCAGGTCAAAAAGCAAAGCAATGCTGGAACAGGTTAAGAAAATGGATTGAAGAGATAACAAACCAACAAACAGATATGAAACTGGAATTATTTTTTATTAGGAATGCCTACAGAGAACCAGGACAAAAAGCCCCATGTCCATTCCCTCCCCACTCCTGGGGGAAGGATACTGCAAAATCCCCATTCCCACCCTACTCTGGGGCCAGCCAGAGGTTGCATTTTCCAGTTCTCCGAACTACTCAAAATTTCCACTACCACTTCTCCAGAACCTTTATTTATTCATTTATTTTTGTCAATAAAGTATTGGTAGTATACAAAGATATAACACTGTTTATGTTGTGGTTGGCCCTGGGCCAGTTCCTGCTCCAAGGACTGTGGATGTTGGTTTGGGAGAATCCTCACGTTATCAGAGACCGGTTTGGCTGCCAACAGCTTCGGACAGTGAGGATTCTGTGTCAAGGGCAGATTCTGGGAGTGAAGCAGGATCTGATGATGAGGTAGTTACAGGCAGCCCATTAGCTAATTACCCCATTAGTGAATCATCATTGGATTCAGAGGAAGAGGGATTCATAGATGCTCACAAGCACAGGTTTATGACGAGAAGGGAACAACTGTGCAAGTAGTATAGAAAATAAGGGAGAACACCTGTAGCTGGGGCAATTAGGCTAATGGGACTGCTGGTAAATTGCCAGCATCGCTGAGAGATTATCCGTTCGGTGAGAGACGAATGCTGTTTGATTTTTGACTGCTCCAGGATTTACCAGGACTTTTTGAATATTTCACAGTTAAGTACAGATTGAGAACTCTTTTTTTTAATTATTATTATATTTTTATTTATTTTATATGACTTACAAACATTTAGACATCAAACAATACAACATTAAACATTTACACTTGATATATTTACAAAAATTATTTTTTTTAACAATTCTATTTACTATACCTTTTTCTTAATTTCCACCCAGTTGTAAATTTTTCCCCACGCTTTGTAATAGTCCTTATTTTGTTGGTTTTGAATTTCATATGTTAATTTGCTAAATTTGGCACAGTCTAATATTTTTTTAATTACCGTTTCTTTGTTTGGAATCTTATCTTGTTTCCAGACTTGTGCATATGCTAATCTTGCAGCAGTTAGTAAGTGATTTATTAAGTAGTAATTTTCTTTGCTATGTTTGCCTCTAATTATGCCTAATAAATACATTTCTGGTTTTATTTCAATTTTATAGCCCAATATTTCTTCCATCCATGCCCTAATTTGAATCCAATTTTTTTTTGCTTCGTTACATTGCCACCATATGTGGTAGTATGTTCCCACTTCTTTTTTACACTTCCAACATTTGTTACTAATGTTTAATCTTCCCCTTTTTCCTTCTCATGTCTTCCTTCTCTTGCTTGGGGTCAGGAGGAGGACTGGTTACAGTCCGTCTGGAGTCACCTCTCAGCAACTTAAAATCAACTGAGCAAATTCCGGTACTTGATTGTTCTCTGTTTTAAACCTCCCGATCCCAGCCTTCCACCGCCTTCATCTCCTCCTTGGGGTGAAGAAAAACCTTGCAAAATTGCTCATTCCCATCTAGACCATTGGCCTCTGCATATTTTCAATTTTACATGACGGGTGTGCTCATTAAAATCTCCGAAATCCAAATATTTTGGCGAGCTTAATCAGTTTGATTTAGAGGTCACTGGAGTAAGAATTCTCCGCAGCTTGAGAGGTTTTGAAGTAGGAGTATCCTTGTCTGGACAAAAGTTGCTCTGTGAACATTTTGAAAATGATCCAAGATATTAATATATAAATATATTAGAAACTTCATTTTTGCCATTTCCAAGGACAAAAGAGTTGGCGTCTTATACCCTTCTCTACTGACCTCCTGCCTTACCTTTACCACGAGTGGAGAGAGCCATGTTTGGGCTTCCTTTGGGCATAGAATTTCATGGGACACGGTTAGATGTTCACAATCTCTCTTAGCCTCCCTCACAAGGTTGCTACTCTGAACAGAGCATCAAAGGAGATCCTTATTTTCATTGTATTTATTTATCTGTGGGTACATCTGCCTCAATCACTTGTGGCTTCAGGCCCTTAGAGTAGGATTACAGGAAACAAGAAGGAAGGAAAGAAGGAAGGGAGGTAGGGAAGGAGGAAATATAAGTTATGTATTAAAGAAGGGTAACCAAAAGTTTTCCCACACATGCACTGCCCTTAACTTTCAGAGTGAAGGAATACTATAAATGTAATCAATCAACCAACAAATAAAGAGAAAATATCATTTTGCAGCATTCCTAGGTACACTACTAATGAAATGGAAAAGTTGATTCTACAGTTTCTTCCTTCTTTCCTTTTCTTTCCCCTTTTTTCCTTTTTCTGCTTTCTTTCCCCTTCCTTTCCCTTTCCTTCCCTTCCCTTCCATTTCCTTCTTCCCTTCCCTTCCCTTCCTTTCCTTTCCTTCCCTTCTCATCCCTTCCCTTCCCCTACTTTTCCTCCTCCTCTCCTCTTCTCCTTCCCCCCTTCTTTGTGTCCTTATAAGTATAGACTGATGACACACTCTCCTTCCATTTGTCCTCCCAACAGTATCTCAATGAGGAAGTTTGGGTGAGAAGCGATAGGGAATTGCTGAGAGTCACCCAGGAAGCTTCTAAGCCAATCTGATGCAATGACTTCACCCATCACATTCTAGACGCCCACTGAGCCCTGGAGGGCCTTGTAGATGAGCCCTTGGTCACGGATGCTGTTCAGCTGAGCAAATGGTTTTCCTCTGAAATCTTGACTTTTCAACCATGCAATGGGCCTCGGACAGCCACAATGAGAGTGTGGATGTATGGATCTTATTTGAGTGGGTGTGTCAACCCCCCCCCCAAGATATAATTTGAATAAACAGAGTTTCTCCATTTCTCAATGCAGAATACACTGTCAATTTAATTTTGATGTCCATCCAGTGTTGTCCGTGGGTAGAACTTTTTTTAGATTGTTAGAAGGCGGCCTTTATTATTATTATTATTATTATTATTATTTATTGGGTTTGTATGCCGCCCCTCTCCGCAGACTCGGGGCGGCTAACAATGATAAAAAACAACATGTAACAATCCAATTTAATAAGACAACTAGAAACCCTTATTATAAAAACCAAACATACACACAAACATAACATACATAACTTGTAATGGCCTAGGGGAAGGGATATCCTAACTCCCCCATGCCTGGCGACAAAGGTGGGTCTTGGGTAATTTGCAAAAGACAAGGAGGGTGGGGGCCATTCTAATCTCTGGGGGGAGTTGATTACAGAGGGCTGGGGCCGCTACAGAGAAGGCTCTTCCCCTGGGGCCCGCCAAACGACATTGTTTGGTCGACGGGACCCAGAGAAGGCCAACTCTGTGGGACCTTATCGGCCGCTGGGATTCGTGCGGTAGCAGGCGGTTCCGGAGGTACTCTGGTCCAATGCCATGCAGGGCTTTAAAGGTCATAACCAACACTTTGAATTGTGACCGGAAACCGATCGGCAGCCAGTGCAGGCCGCGGAGTGTTGCAGTAACGTGGGTGAATCTAGGAAGCCCCATGATGGCTCTCGCAGCTGCATTCTGCACGATCTGAAGTTTCCGAACACTTTTCAAAGGTAGCCCCATATAAAAAGCGTTGCAGTAATCGAACCTCGAGGTGATGAGGGCACGAGTGACTGTGAGCAATGACTCCCTGTCCAAATAGGGCCGCAACTGGTGCACCAGGCGGACCTGGGCAAACGCCCTCCTCGCCACAGCCGAAAGATGATGTTCCAATGTCAGCTGTGGATCGAGGAGGACACCCAAGTTGCAAACTCTCTCTGAGGGGGTCAATAGTTCTCCCCCCAGGGTAATGGACGGACAGATGGAATTGTCCTTCTTGGGAGGCAAGACCCACAGCCACTCCGTCTTGTCTGGGTTGAGTTTGAGTTTGTTGACACCCATCCAGGTCCCAACAGCCTCCAGGCACCGGCACATCACTTCCACTGCTCCGTTGACTGGACATGCTGTAAACATTGACTTTTCTTGGCTGAACTCTCCCCATTTCACCCCTGTTTTGTTTCATCCATTGAGGGGAAACTTTCTCATTATTCCAGATGTTCTTCATGTTCAGCTTTTATACTCCAGTTTCCTATAATTAGTATGATAGCCCTTGTTCTAATCTGCATCTCCAGTGTGTTGTAGCAGGTCCCCACAGAATTATTCATCTTTCAATTTTATTTTTAAATCTAAGTAGACTTGAATCTTTCTATTCTTCATTGGGCTTTTCTGGGATTGGAATCAAGATTCTTCCATAATTTGGAATGTTGAATCCAAATACGTATTTGTGTTCATAATGAAGTCTTCCCACTTTCTTTGATAGTTTTTTCATCTACCATAAAAACACGGGACTCCTCTGAAATGACTCCTTCCTTCCCGTTTCAGTTGGCTGATTCCTAGACCAGAGTTTCCCAACCTTGGCAAATTGAAGAGATTTGGACTTCAACTCCCAGAATTCCCCAGCCAGCGAATGCTGGCTGGGGAATTCTGGGAGTTGAAGTCCAGACACCTTCAAGTTGCCAAGGTTGGGAAACACTGTCCTAGACAATCTGATTTCTGTCTTCACATTTCTCTCCTATCACACCAATTTGGCCAATGTTCACTGCTCAAAGATTTCAGGTGCCAAGGATGCACCTCTTGCAAGGTCAAACTGTCCTCCTGCGTTCACATCACAAGCACTACTTCTATTTCTGTTTTTTCCCTCACCATCTCATTGCATACTGTACTCCAGTGATTTATTTTATTTATTTATTAGTCAAACAAGTATAGTATTTATTTTTTAAATTTTTATTTATTTATTTATTTGTCCAATACACAAAACACATCGAGGGGAATGGGCATGAAGTATTACATACAAGGAAAAGATACGAAAATGGGGGAGAAGATATATGAAAGGGAGGAAAGATATATGACATATAGGATAAGGGGAGACAAATTGGACAGGGGACGAAAGGCAGGCTAGTGCACTTATGTACGCCCCTTACTGACCTCTTAGGAACCTGGCGGGGTCAATCATGGATAGTCTAAGGGTGAAATGTTAGGGGTTAGGGGTTGACACTACTGAGTCAGGTGATGAGTTCCACGCTTCGACAACTCGATTGTTAAAGTCATATTTTTTTACAGTCAAGCTTGGAGCAATTAATATTGAGTTTGAATTTGTTGCATGCTCTTGTGTTGTTGCGGTTGAAGCTGAAGTAGTCATTGACAGGCAGGATGTTGCAGCATATGATTTTGTGGGCAATACTTAGATCGTGTTTTAGGCGTCGTAGTTCTAAGCTTTCTAGGCCTAGGATTGAAAGTCTGTTTTTGTAGGGCATTCTGTTTTGAGTGGAGGAGTGAAGGGCTCTTCTGGTGAAGTATCTTTGGACATTTTCTAGGGTGTTGATGTCCGAGATGTGGTGTGGGTTCCAGACAGATGAACTGTATTCAAGGATGGGTCTGGCAAATGTTTTGTAGGCTCTGGTGAGTAGTGTGAGATTGCTGGAGCAGAAGCTGCGTAGGATCAGGTTAACAATTCTGGAAGCCTTTTTGGCGATGTTGTTGCAGTGGGCTTTGGCACTTAGATCGTTTGATATTAGTATTCCAAGGTCTTTAACTGAGTGGGGGTTGGCTGTGATATTTTGTTTATTCAGTTTTATAGTACATTATTCAGTATTATAGTACATATTAACATAAATAATATAACATAAGTAGAACGTAGTAATAGAAAGGATAATAAGAAAGTAGGACAGGGACATTAGGCACATAGGTGCACTTATGCACGCCCCTTACAGACTTCTTAGAAAAGGGGAGAGGTCAATTGTAGATAATGTAAGGTTGAAGATTTTGGGGTTGGGGGAAGCAACAACAGAGTCAGGTAATGAGTTCCAGGCGGTGACTACTCTATTGCTGAAATTGTATTTTCTGCAATCAAGTTTGGAGCGATTTACATTCAGTTTGTATCTATTATATGCTCTTGTGTTGTTGTTGTTGTTGTTAAAGGTGAAGTAGTCACTGACAGGGAGTACATTATGATGTATGATTTTATGAACAACAGTTAAATCAGTTCGGAGACGACGTAGTTGTAAATTTTCTAGATTTAGTACTTGAAGTCTGGAGGAGTAGGGTAATTTGTTACGTGAGTAGGAGTGGAGGACTCTTTTTGTGAAGTATTTCTGGACTCCTTCAATTGTATTAATATCTGATATGCAGTGTGTATTTCATACAGGTGAGCTATATTCTAGAATAGGTCTGACGAATGTTTTGTATGCTCTGGTTAATAAATCAGTGTTTCTAGAGAAGAAGCTACGTAAGATTAGGTTTACAATTCTTAAAGCCTTTTTGGCAATGCTGTTACAGTGGGCTCTAGTACCTAGGTCATTGGAAATGAGTACTCCAAGGTCTTTGACTGAGTGAGGGTCCACTGTTAGTTCAGTTTTACTGAATGGGGAACCTCTTTTTCCTCGGGTGCCGAAAGAGCATGGGTGTGCGCTATTGCACATGTGTGTTTTCCCACAACCATAATTCAATGCCTGGGGAGGGCGAAAACAGTTTCCCCCGCCTCCCGGAGGCCCTCTGAAGGCAAGAAACAGCCTGTTTCCCAACTTCTGGTGGGCCCAGTAGGCTCGCGTTTTGCCCTCCCCAGATCCCAAAGGTTTCCCCGGAGCCAGGAGAGGGTAACAATGCCCCCCATCCCCCTGGAGGCTCTCTGGAAGCCACAAACACCCTCCCAGAGCCTCTGTGTGAGCCAAAAATCAGCTGGCCGGCACAGACATGCACATTGGTGCTGAGCTAGGGCAATGGCTCACGTGCCAGCAGATATGGCTCCACGTGCCACCTGTAGCACCTGTGCCATAGGTTCGCCATCACTGCCCTATACTCCTTTTATCTTCAGGTATCATCTTGACAGAGACCTGTTTGCAAAATCCCATGAATTTTCTATACTGCCGGGGGCGGGATTTTATTTCCTTCTGTGATCCATCATCCCAACCGTGGAACCTATAGAAACATTGGGATGTGCAAGCAGTGTACCTACTGCCATACATAGTACATTTGCATAACCATTGTTGATTGGCCAATATAGCAGTGCCAGATTTGAATGCCTGTCACTGATTCGCCGAGCTGCAGGGAAACCCTTAAAAGCAGCATCAGTTAAAAAAAAAGCAAACTCCATGTTTGCTATGATTAGGAAGGGAATCGAAAATAAGTCTGTAAGGGTTGTGTTGTATTGCCTCTGTACAAATCAATGGTGAAACCACACTTGGAGTACTGTGTATAGTTCTGATCACCCCACCTCAAGAAGGATATAATAGAACTGGAAAAGGTGCAAAAAAGGGTAACAATTATGATCAAGGAAATGGAGCACCTCCCTTATGAAACCAGGTTGCAAACGCCTTGGTCTCTTCAGCCTTGAAAGACGGCGTTTAAGGGGTGACTTGATTGAAGTGTATAAAATCATGCAAGGAATAGAAAAGGTGGATAGAGAAAAATTATTTTCTCTATCACACAATACTAGGATGAGGGGGCACTCCCTAAAGTTCATAGGCAAGAAAGTGAGGACAAATAAAGGGAAATATTTCTTCACCCAGAGGGTCACTGGTTTATGGAATTCACTTCTAGAAGTGGTCGTAACAGCCTGGATGGCTTCAAGGCAGGATTAGACAGATTCATGGATGCCAAGTGTATCGGTGGTTATTGAAGTGGATGTCCATGTGCCACCTCTATGTTGGCTGAGGCAGGCAGGATTCCCTTGGGTACCATTTGTTGGGGGGTCAAGAGAAAGGGAGGGTTTTGCCTTCTCTTTCTGTTCAAGATCCCCATGTACAATTGGTGGACCACTGTGTGACACATAATGCTGGAGTTGATATATAGAGCGCTGGTGAGACCACATTTGGAATACTGTGTTCAGTTCTGGAGACCTCACCTACAAAAAGATATTGACAAAATTGAACGGGTCCAAAGACGGGCTACAAGAATCATGGAAGGTCTTAAGCATAAAACGTATCAGGAAAGACTTAATGAACTCAATCTGTATAGACTGGAGGACAGAAGGAAAAGGGGGGACATGATCGAAACATTTAAATATGTCAAAGGGTTAAATAATGTCCAGGAGGGAAGTGTTTTTAATAGGAAAGTGAACACAAGAACAAGGGGACACAATCTGAAGTTAGTTGGGGGAAAGATCAAAAGCAACATGAGAAAATATTATTTGACAGAAAGAGTAGTAGATGCTTGGAACAAACTTCCAGCAGACGTGTTTAGTAAATCCACAGTAACTTACTTTAAACAGGCCTGGGATAAACATATATCCACCCTAAGATAAAATACAGAAAATAGTATAAGGGCGGACTAGATGGACCATGAGGTCTTTTTCTGCCGTCAGTCTTCTATGTTTCTATGATGGGCTTTGGCCTGATTCAGCATGGCTCTTCTTATGCTCTTAATTATTTGAAGTTACAAAAGACCCTCCAAAAGCTACTTACATCCCAGTTTTTAAGTTCCAATGTCCCCTCTGCAAGGGTGATATAAGGCACTGACCCATATTTATGGCCACTTGCAGCGCCCGCGTCACATGACAGCAATTTACACCAGCATTGCTGGAGACCAGTTCTTAGTTCTGTTTTCCAGCAAAACCAGCCCATCACATTGAACCGATCTAAATGCAGTTCATAAAATCATCTGCCACATTGTCCTACCTGTCAATGACAGCTTCAATCACAACAATACACGAGCACACAATAGATATAAACTTAATATAAACCTCTGCAAACTAGACTGCAGAAAATACGACTTCAGCAACAGAGTGATCAATGCCTGGAATTCACTACCCGACTCTGTGGTTTCTTCCCCAAGCCCCCAAAACTTTAACCTTAGATTGTCCACTGTCGACCTCGTCCCATTCCTAAGAGATCTGTAACAGGCATGCATAAGCACACCACTGTGTCCATGGCCTCTGTCTTACTGTCCTATTGTCCCCATTTATACTTACTTACTGTTATCTTGGATATGTTTGACAACTAAATAAATAAAATAAAATAAATATATGACAAACAATGAATTTGCTTAACAACTACGTGATTTGCTTAATAACCACCATGAAAAAGACTGTAAAATTGTATCCAGTCTTCTGTGTCTCTTTTTATAATTGTCAACCTCACAGTCATAATTCGAGAACTCAGTGTATGATTAAGAAAAAAGTCAATCAAATTGCTGTGATCGTGTAATAATAATAATAATAATAATAATAATAATAATAATAATAATAATAATAATATATTAGATTTGTATGCCGCCCCTCTCCAAAGACTCGGGGCGGCTCGCAACAATGATAAAAACAATATTATACTAGCACAAGTCTAATATTGAAAGAAATAACTAAAACCCTATCATATTAAAACCAAACAACACAAAAATACCAAACATCAATTATAAGGAGCCTGGGGGAAAGATGTCTCAAATCCCCCATGCCTGGCGGTATAGGTGGGTCTTGAGTAGTTTACGAAAGACAAGGAGGGTGGGAGCAGTTCTAATCTCCAGGGGGAGTTGATTCGAGAGTGCTGGGGCCGCCACAGAGAAGGCTCTTCCCCTGGGGCCCACCAGACAACACTGTTTAGTCAACGGGACCCGGAGAAGGCCAACTCTGTGTAATGACCTTCTATCCTTTTTTATTGGGTGTCACACATAATGATGAGAACAAAGATAGCTTTTGAACCCAGCTTCCCCCAGATCATCAATGACAGAGGTACCACACTGATTATTTTTCTCACTCAAAGCAAACTGAGTCCTATCTCCATTTCGTGTCATTTTCATATCTAAAACTGACTGCTTTAAGGTCAACTACAGCACAACACGTATGAAAGTTGCACTCAATGGAAAGTTGGATAAAATTTTCCTCATCAGTTTGAGTGTCAATTATTTGTAGCTAAGTTATTATTTTGAATGCTGAGCCAATGTTCTGGTTTGAATAGCTGGCTTATTCTTGATTTTTTTTTAAAATGGTTTTCTATAACTGTCAGCCTGATTTGTGAGATAGTTTTACTGTTGTTTGTAAAGTTTTTAAAAATTGCAACGTTGCATCGTTTGCTTTATACAAGCCATTATGGGAGGGAATTTTGAAAGGTTGGAGGAAAATATTGAAAACAAAACCAAGCAGTTATTTGGGGTTCATCTGAATCTTCTTCCAATCTAGTAACTGGACTGTTGCTGACCATATCAATGGCCAAAAGAATGTAAGAAAAAAAACAGGCTGCCCTTGAATTGAACTCAAATCTCCGTGAGTCCATGGACACGTCCATGCAGTAGTGTTGGCAGCAGGACAAAAATGGCTGAGGATTGAACTCTGAGATGTTTTTTCCAACGCCCTAATTTACTCCCTAACTCTGGAGCATCCTGATGGTTTCACATTAAAGCGCTAACTAGAACTCAACTATGTTTACTTCTAAACTCAAACCAGGCTCAAGCAATTTCACATCACAATGATGCAAGGTAAACCTCAAGACACAACCATAATGCATCCTGCCCATTATGGTTGTATGTTGTGAATGCAATTTGATGACTTTTTTCCCCTGGTGGTGGTTGTTAAGTGAGCACCCTTCATGGCACCGGAGCAGGGTATCTACGAGACCGTCTTCTGCCGCACGAATCCCAGCGACCGGTTAGGTCCCACAAAGTGGGCCTTCTCCGGGTCCCGTCAACAAAACAATGTCGTTTGGCGGGGCCCAGGGGAAAAGCCTTCTCTGTGGCGGCCCCGGCCCTCTGGAACCAACTCCCCCCGGAGATTAGAATTGCCCCCACCCTCCTCGCCTTTCGTAAGCTCCTTAAAACCCACCTCTGCCGTCAGGCGTGAGGGAACTGAGATATTCTTTCCCCCTAGGCCTTTACAATTCATGCATGGTATGTTTGTATGTATGGATATTTGGTTTTACAATAAGGTTTTTTTAGTTGTTTTAGTATTGGATTTACATGCTGGTTTTTTATTACTGTTGTTAGCCGCCCCGAGTCTACGGAGAGGGGTGGCATACAAATCCAATAAGTAAGTAAGTAAGTAAGTAAGTAAGTAAGTAAGTAAGTAAGTAAGTAAGTAAGTAAGTAAGTAAGTAAGTAAAGAAAGAAAGAAAGAAAGAAAGAAAGAAACAAACAAACAAACAAACAAACAAACAAACAAACAATGGTCTTTAAAGTAAATCAGCGGTTCGCTATGGCCACACTTTTGCCCAGAACCAGAAAGACAGCCAGGTGCTTGAAATTGGATCACTGCAGAGTGGGGACCAGGCCATTTAAACGTGGAATCAGTTGTAATTGAGAATTATTATCAAGGTCTGACATGCATCATTGTGATGTGAAATTGCTTGAGCCTGTATTATCAGCTTGCAAATAACCTTTCTTGTTAGGCAGTGATGAAGCATTATTATTATTTATTAGACTTGTATGCCGCCCTTCTCCGAAGACTCGGGGCGGCATACAAGTCTAATAAATAATAATAATATTTATTATTATTATCATGTCATCCAATGATTGCTATTTTCTATTAGTTGTGAGTCAGGGGGTGGGTTCCACTTACCTTCGCCTCCGGTTCGCATTGCGACATTTCGTGCACGTCCCCTTGAGTGATTTCACTTTTGCGCATGCTCAGAAGGTAGATTCAGCCCAAAACATAGATGTAGAGCTGGTCAGCTATGCTTTGGGCAAAGAAAGTATTAACCGGAGGGTGGGGGGAGGAACAGAATGACAAGAAGCCATCAAAACACAGGAAAATGGGCCTAAAATTCAGAAAAAAGATGGTGGTGAGCACAAACTGGCACAGACAGAATTGGATCCATGACACCAAAATTACATCAGCAGCGGGTTGCTAACAGTTCAGGCTATCTGGTCCAAACCAGGAGTGACCTACCCTGTATGTGTATGTGTTCAATTTATTTATTTATTTATTTATTCATTCATTCATTCATTCATTCATTCATTCATTCATCCATCCATCCATCCATTCATTCATTCATTTATTTATTTATTGTTAGAGTTGAAAGGGACCATGAAGGCCATTGAGTATAACCCCCTGCCCAAGCAGGAACCCTATAGCACATCAGTAAAGTGGCAGTTCAATCTTCTCTTAAAAATGTCCAGAGTGTAGGATTTCACAATGTCTGCTGGTAGGTTGTTCCATTGGTTGATCGCTCTGACCGTCAGGAGGTTCCTCTTTATCTTCATGTTGATTCTCTCCTTGGTCAGCTTCCAGCCGTTGTTACTCGTCCAGCTCTATGGTGCCATGAAGAATAAAGTGATCCCCTCCTCTCTGTGACATCCCCTCGTATACATAGACTGCTATCATGTCTGCTCTGGCCCTCCTTTTCTCTAGGCTATCCATGCCCAGTTCCCTCAGTCTCTCTTCGTAAGTCTTGGTTTCCAATCCCTTAATCATCTTGGTTGCTCTTTTTTGCACCTTCTCCAGAGTTTCAATGTCTCTTTTGAAGTGTGGTGACCAGAACTGAATACAGTACTCCAGGCAGGGCCGGCGATAGACGGGTATTACTGGGAGTCCCGTACCGGGCCCGGTGAAATTGACCAATTAGAGGGCCCGCAGTCAGCAGCTCCTTGCACATGCGCAGACTGTCACCTCAGAAAAGAAACAGGCCGGGCCCTTTTGCGCATGTGCAAGGAGCTGCAAATTTGGCGCCAGAAGGCCGGGGCCCCTAATTGTTCAAAAAGTTGTGAGAAGAGGAAGCTGAGTTTCCTTCTTAGCGCCTTTCAAGTTTTCCGGCAACTGCAGCGCCCCGCCTGGCTGGAGCTTCCCTAGCGGCTGCAGCAGGTGAGTTTTGGGGCTGGTGATGTAGGCGAAGGTGGCGTGCTGGCCGGCCAGAGCCAGGATTGGATAAAGCAGAGGTGGGTAGATGGCTGGCAAGCCGCCGAGGGAGGCCGGCGGGGGCAGGTTGAGCAAGCCGGGCTTGGGGACAAAGGCGGCGGCGGGCAGGGGGACCAAGCCCGGCGGGGCGCAGGGCGAAGGCGTCTCGGTGCGCAGGCAGGCGCCGGGGCTGCTGGCGGAGCTCTCCGGGGAGACGCTGGGCACCGGCCGCGCTGGCTCCTCGGCCAGGAGAGCGTCGATGCGGAAGTTGTGGGATTTCTCCATGGGCTTCTGCATGCCGGCTTCTGGGCTGCCGCTTCGGCCCTGCTTTGCAGGGCCTTAACGCGGCTCTACCTTTTCCCGGGGCGGCGGCGTTGGGCGATGCAGCCGCTGCTCCAGCCCCTTCCTCGCAATTCACTCACACACACACACACCTGCCCGATCGGCTGGGTGCGCCGCTGCCCCCCTCTTCTACAAGCCGCTACGGCGGGGTGGCTCCTCCTTTCCCTCCCCTCCCCTCCTCCGATTTGGGGCTGGTGGGAGGGTAGCAGCAGCGGAAGGGCGGCGTGCAGCGGGAGGGTGATGGCGGCCGCAGCCGCAGCAGGTAGTAGGCCCCTCTCCCCCCTCTCTCCTCTCAGCAGTCGCAGGCAGCGGGTAGTAGCCGTGGGGCAGCGGCAGAGTGGTCAGCTGTGAGACGGAGGCTGAGCTCTGGAACAGAGGCACTGACCGCGGCGGCTGGACAGCATTTACAGAGTCTAGCAACATGTCTAGCCGCCGCCGTCAGTGCTCCGTTCCGGACCTCCGCCTCACAGCTGACGACCTTGCCGCCGCCGAGAGAAAGAGAGAGGGAGAGAGGGGGGAGAGAAAGAGATAGCAAGAGAGGGAGAGAGAGAAAGAGAGAGGGAGAGAGGGGGAGAGAGGGAGAGAGAGAAAGAGATAGCAAGAGAGGGAGAGAGAGAGAGAAAGAGAGAGGATAGAGGGGGGAGAGAAAGAGATAGCAAGAGAGGGAGAGAGAGAAAGAGAGAGGGAGAGAGGGAGGAGAGAGAGAGAGGGAGAGGGAGAAAGAGAGAGGGAGAGAGGGGGGAGAAAGAGAGAGAAAGAGATAGCAAGAGACGGAGAGAGAGAAAGAGAGAGGGAGAGAGGGGGGAGAGAAAGAGATAGCAAGAGAGGGAGAGGGAGAAAGAGAGAAGGAGAGAGGGGGGAGAGAAAGAGAGGGAGAGGGAGAAAGAGAGAGGGAGAGAGGGGGGAGAGAAAGAGATAGCAAGAGAGGGAGAGAGAGAAAGAGAGAGGGGGAGAGAGAGAAAGAGAGAGGGAGAGAGGGGGGAGAAAGAGATAGCAAGAGAGGGAGAGAGAGAAAGAGAGAGGGAGAGGGGGAGAGAGAGAAAGAGAGAGGGAAAGGGGGGAGAGAGGGGGAGAGAAAGACAGAGAAAGAGAGAGGGAGAGGGGGGAGAGATAGCAAGAGAGGGAGAGAGAGAAAGAGAGAGGGAAAGGGGGAGAGAGGGGGAGAGAAAGAGAGAGAAAGAGAGAGGGAGAGAGAGAGAGAGGAGATAAAGGAAGAGGAGAGATAGAAAGGAAGAGAGAGAGAAAGAAAGAGGGATAGAAAGAGAGAGAGTGAGAGATGCTCAGTGAGCCTTTCTTTGAAGTTGCCTTTCTTTCTTTCTTTCTTTTTCTCTCTTTCTTTCTTTTTCTCTCTTGCTCTCTTGCTCTTTCATTCTTTTTTCTTTCTCTTGCTTTCTTTCTTTCTCTTTCTTTCTCTCCTTCCTTCCCTCCTTCCATTTCTTTCATACCCCCTCTCTATTTTTATTTCTCTTTCATTTTCTTTCTCTCTCTCTTTCTTGCTTTCTTTCTTGCTCTTTTTCTTTCTCTCTTTTACCTTCCCTTCCTCTATTTCTTCTTTTCTTTCTCCTTCGTACCTTCTTCCCTGCCTCCCTTCAGTCCTTCCTCTCTTACTCTCCCCTTTCATAAGTTTCCTTGCTTCCTTCCTCTGTTCCTGTCCCTTCCCTCTTTCCTTCCTTCCCACCCTCCGTCCATTCATTCACCCATTCCTCTCTTGATCGCCCCTTTTACCATTCCTCCCTCCCTCCTTCCTTCCTTCACAGCTCGCCCTCGCCTTTCTTCCCTTCCTTCCAGATGGGAGTGCCCCCTCAAGACACCCGCCTGACTGCTGGTACCCTGCTTTTTCTCTCCCCTCGTCCTTTCCAGCTCCTCGCGTTTGCTGGCTGGGGAATTCTGGGAGTTGAAGTCCAGATATCTTCAAGTTGCCAAGGTTGGGAAACACTGGCCTATGGGACCGCCTCGCTTGGCGTGAGGTGGGAAATGATCCCCGGGGGATGGAGTGGCTTGGCGACTTAAAATAGTTTTAAAATGGCGGGGGGGGGGGCAGACACTTAGGCTGTATGGGGCCCCAAAATTCCTGATGGTGGCCCTGACTCCAGGTGTGGTCGGACTAGGGCGTAGTAGAGTGGTATTAAAACTTTCATGGTCTTGGAGTGTATTCCCATCTTGATGCAGCTTAGCATTGTGTTGGCTCTTTTAGCTGCTGCTGCACATTGTTGGCATTGTTAAACTCACCTACCATAAAATATGGTTTCCCTCTCTGGTTTCTGATGCATAGAAATAGTTGCATCCTGCACACACGCATGGCCAGGAGATGGCAAAACCTTCTGACTTCAGGTCCCATCATCTCGTCTAGTAGCTTGACCACAGCACATTCCCTTAGTGCACAAAAATCTTGTGAGATCTCACATGGATTCTCCCACATTCATGAAACGTGGTGAGATTTCTCCAGGAGGCTTCTGTATTTACTCATGAGTTGTGAAAGAGCATCTGCAAGGGAGGTTTGGACGTGTCTCTTAAGGATCTGAGGCTGTCGGATTTCTCAAGCAGTAAAAAACAAAATTACTCTGAGCAGCAGCCCTGTTTTTTCTCAGATTTGTATGATTTGTATGATTTATCCAGGAGAAAGTCAAAGGAACAACAGAAGAATTGTGACCTATATTTTACTTTCAGAGTTGTTGTGGTTAGCTCTGGCCCAGCTCCTGCCCCAAGGACTGTGGATGTGGGGGAGACATCCACATGCTGGAGGCCTGTTTTGCTCCCGGTGGAATCTGCTGATGAAGGCTCCTCTGACCAAAAAGACATGAGTGACAGGGAGGAGGAGAGTGTGGCAGACAGCCTCCTGCCGCACGAATCCCAGCGACCGATTAGGTCCCACAGAGTGGGCCTTCTCCGGGTTCCGGGGGAAGAGCCTTCTCTGTGGCGGCACCGGCCCTCTGGAACCAACTCCCCCCGGAGATTAGGATTGCCCCTGCTCTTCCTGCCTTCCGTAAACTCCTTAAAACCCACCTTTGCCGTCAGGCATGGGGGAACTGAAACATCTCCCCCTGGGCACGTTTAATTTATGCATGGTATGTCTGTGTGTGTGTCTGTTAGCATATGGGGTTTTTAATATTTAAACATTTTAAACTTGTCTGATTACCCATGATTTGTTTCTACATGTTGTGAGCCGCCCCGAGTCTTCGGAGAGGGGCGGCATACAAATCTAAGTAATAAAATAAATAAAAAATAAAAAAGCCGGCTGGGTGACCTTGGTCCAGTCACTTTCTGTCTCTCAGCCCCAGGGAGCCGATGATGGCAAAACACTTCTCAAATTTTGCCAAGAAAATTATAGGGACATATCCCGCAGTCTTCAAGAATTGGACATGATTAAACAGAAGACGTTAATAAGAAAACAATTAATGCTATAATCATGCATAGTTGCATACTATGTCCCAGCCATCCTTTAGTCCAGCACACCTCACATACACCACAACATTGGAAATCCCCAGGTCTGAACCGATCCAGATGCAAAGTGTAGATTTCCCACACAGCTCGGCCTTGCGGTTTGGCCCTTGTCGAAAGGTAAGACCTTGCCTGTCGTTTGATTTAAAATTAAATTCCATTCCACCCCCTCTCCTTTTTTTTTTTTAAGAATCCACTCAAATCAACAAGGTTTTTTGTGTACTTGATGCCTTCGGCTTTTCCCAGATTTTGGCTTGCATTAAAGAGTGGTAAAGGCAGACGGTCCAAAGTCAAGACTACAAAAGAATAAAGATGAATTGTATGGCGTGATTTCACCTGGGCCCAGAACCAAGAGCTGCAATGAGCAGCAAATTCTTCTCTCCTCTTTGAAAAATGACTCCATAGATATCTTTATATATATTCAAATTCAGCAAAAAAACATGTGACACATACAGATAGAATTGTCGGCTATCAATAAAATTAACTGCCTTGGAAATGGCCCTGGGTTGGGCCGAGAGGCAAATAAGGAGCTGTGATGTTCCTTCAATACACCAGGGTGATTTGACACAAAAATATGTAACCCTTCCCTGGTGCAGAACTGAAGGGATTGGATACTGTAACCTAGAGGATAATTCTCTGCCTTACAAGGCAAAGGTTGCAGGTTCAAGTCCCAGTGGGTATGGCTAGCTGATAAGGCCAAAATAAGGCCGAAATAGATCTATCCTAGTCTCCCTTAATTTTCAAATTCAGCAAAAAAAAACATGTGACATATATACATACATATACATATACATATTCCCTTTATTTTGTCCTTTTTTAAAAAAAATATTTTTATTCATTTTTAACAAGTTTAATATACACACAACATAAAACAGTGCATAGTGAAATGTGCCCACCACCCCGACACACACACATACCCCACCACCAATCAGGGGTGTTTCTTATATGATCCACTTTGATCCAAGAGCAATATATCTATTTACATATTATAGAGTGATTCCAATTTATTTCTTGTACCTTGGTCTCGGATTCTACTCATCATATATCATCTTACCTTGTCCCCCCATCCCATCAGTTGTCTCAATTCAGTTTCATTATCCAAGTTTATCCTTTTATCCATAATTTCAAATTGAATATGGTCCACCATGTACCTATACCAATTTTGCATTGTCCATTTTGTCGCATCCTTCCAACCCAAAACTATTACCGCCTGAGCGTTTCTATTGCTGCTTGTTTTATTTCTCTAAATGACATTCTATCCAAGTAGAAACCATATAGAAAGATGGAAAGATGGCTACAAATAAATGCAATATGCAAATATCTTAGCGAAAGGGAGAATTGAGGGAGGAGACAGGGTTAGAGAAAATAATAAGAGAAAAAAGTGAGGGTATAAAGGCACAAGCAACCAAAATATATAGGTTGCTAGTGCAGTCAGACGGGGACACAATTGAAGGACTGACAAAATGGCAAAATGAGATACAAGTAGAGGTACAAGAGATGGAAAATATAGAAGAAAATATAAGAAAAAGTAAAAATACAAGAATTAGGGAAATGAGAAGGAAAATATTACATAAGTGGTATTATACTCCTGTTCAACTCGCACACTTTCAGCAGAATGTCAGGTGTATTTGTTGGCACGGGTGTCAAGATAAAGGAGTGTTTATGCATATGTTTTGGGAATGCCCCATAGTGCAGGAATTTTTGCAAAAAGTGCAAGAGGACATAAATAGAATGCTAAACATACAATTGATAATCACTAAGGAAATGGCAGTACTAGTTAAAAGCAATGGGATGGGAGAACATAGATATCAACAGGAGGAAGGTCCAAAAAAAAAATCAAGGTGATGACCAAGATCTTATGGTCACATCTTGAATTTAGATTCCCTTGAAACATACCATTACTAACCATGTGGCACTTCAACATCAGTCACCCAATGACTCCAGAGTTGAGTGGGGACTAGAACCTGGGTCTCACCAATGCCAAGAGGCCCTGATGAAAGTTGTGCAGTTGACAGGGGGACCCTGTAATCTATAAAAGACTTTGGGGGTGTCCTTGGGCAAAATCGGAAAGCTATTAAGAGGAGAAGGAAGACACCATTGAAATAGTCAAGAAGCCATTACAGGTGGGTTTGACTTGTGACAATTGAGACCAGCATTTCCTTTGCTAATCAAGGGAGTGTTAAATAAGTTACACTTGATTTTACAACCTTTTTTTTTTGCCATGGTTGTTAAGCAATTCAGTGCAGCTGTTAAGCGGCTGAATTCTGATCAGTTGGGATGCTGCAACAGTCTGTAAGTGTCAGGAGCAATGTAAAAGTTATCAATCAACAATTACCTTTAGACAATCCAAAGATCAAATCAGGCATGGGAAAGAAAAAAGAACCAGGGTGGCGCAGCAGGTAGAGTGCGGTACTGCAGGTCACGGAAGCTGACTGTAGATCTGTAGGTCAGCGGTTCAAATCTCATCATTGGCTCAAGGTTGACTCAGCCTTTCATCCTTCTGAGGTGGGTAAAATAAGAACTCGGGTTGTGGGGGCAATAGGCTGGCTCTGTTAAAAAGTGCTATTGTTAACATGTTGTAAGCCGCCCTGAGTCTAAGGAGAAGGGCAGCATAAAAATCAATCAATCAATCAATCAATCAAATACATACATAAATACATAAATACATAAATACATAAATACATAAATACATAAATACATAAATACATAAATACAAATAAACTCAATGGAATGGAATAGAATAGAATAAAGAAGGGAAGAGAAGAAAAGAGAATGGGATGGGATGGGATGGAATGGAGGAGGGAGGGGAGGGGAGGGGAGGAGGAGTATTGGGGTCCTACCGGTGTGCTTGACGCCATTGCACCAGTAGCCAAAATGGAGCTGCATGCGCAGCTTTGGGAGACCAGTGGGTGAGCACGCGCACCCATGCAAGATTTGGCTTCTGTGTATGCGCAGGAAGCCAAATCTTACATGAGGACACTCGCACATGTGAGATTTTGCTGATTTTCGGAATTCAGGACCATCCATGGATGGAAATAGAAGAAATCAAGACGATGCCTTTGGCTGCTCGATGGAAAGCCTCACCCATTTATCTGTGTCTAGTAACATATGGTGGGGCTTTGGTCACCCACTCATGGGTACCATCTTGTGTTTCTAAAGTCTTGTTCCAAATACTCCTGACCGGGTTGAACCTGGGTCTCTTCTTTCCCTATAATTAAGATTTAAAAAATAAACCTGGCATGACTAAACCAGATGTCACTTCCCCAGGCCAAAAAGTCTGCAATTTGCTTGAGTAAAGAAAGAAAGAAGAAGGAAGGAAGGAAGGAAGGAAGGAAGGAAGGAAGGAAGGAAGGAAGGAAGGCAAGGGAAGGCCAATCCGTATGAAATTCCATGGGTCGGAGCCATAAATATTTACTGGAATTAATAAGGGCAGTTTGACCTTCGCGGGAAAGAAGAGTGAGTTTTTTTTTCTAAGTAAACAGATTGTACTCAAAGAATGCAATTTTGAAATCTAATTTCAAATGGGAAGTCTTTCAGTTCGAGATATTTACACAGGCTTGTTTTCATGCAGAGTATCTTCAAAAATGTCATAAGTATAGAATGGCTGGCTTCACCCTTGGCCCTAAACTATGGTTTGATGAAAAGGGCCATAACTGAATGCATTCAGACATAAGAAACTAAGAAGAGCCATGCTGAATCAGGCCAAAGCCCATCAAGTCCAGCATTCTGGGTCACCCAGTGGCCCACCAATTGTCCTTGGGGATCTTGAGCAGAAAGAGAAGGCAAAACCCTCCCTTTCCCTTGACCCTGAACAAATGGTACCCAAGGGAATCCTGCCTATCTCAACCAACATAGAGGTGGCACTTAGACATCCTTCAATACACTTGGCATCCATGAATCTGTCTAATCCTGCCTTGAAGCTATCAAGACTGACAATGTTCTGTTTCCAGGCATAGGGCTACAAGATTAGCAGGAGCCCATGGGATGTTGTTCATTTATAAGATGCATGATTAGTCTAGGTTTTATACAGGGGTGGGCTTCAAAAATTTTAGCAAGGGGTTCTGTGCCCGGTTGCTGGGTGGGTGTGGCCATAGTGGGCGTGACCTAGTCCAGGGGTAGGCAAAGTTGGCTCTTCTATGACATGTGGACTTCAACTCCCAGAATTCTTGAGCTAGCATGGTTGGCTCAGGAATTCTGGGAGTTGAAGTCCACATGTCATAGAAGAGCCACTTTGGCTACCCTTGACCTAGTCTACCTCCTGCACCATGGTGGGGGGAGGGATTTTCACCCTCCCGGACTGCAGTTCCTACACTTACCTGCATCCAAAATGGGCTGTGTGGGGACTCCGGGGAGGGGAGGGGTAGGTGTGGCCAGCCAGGAATGGGATTTGCAGGTTATGTGAACTGCACAGAAACTTAACTAGACATTCTCCCAAATCCCTAAGAACCCCCAGCAACCCACCCCGGTTTTGTATCTTTCCTCTCTCTCTCTCTCTCTCTCTCTCTCTCTCTCTCTCTCTCTCTCTCTCTGTCTCTCTCTCTCTCTATCTATCTCTATCTATCTATCTATCTATCTATCATCTATCTATCTGTCTGTCTATCTATCATCTATCTATCTATCTATCATCTATCTATCTATCTATCTATCATCTATCTATCTATCTATCTATCTATCATCTCTCTCTCTCTATCTATCTAATTTATCTATCTATATCTATCTATCTATCTAATCTATCTCTATCTATCTATCTATCTATCTATCTAGTTAGCTAGCTAGCTACCTAGCTACCTACCTACCTTATCTAATCTAATCTAATCTAATCTAATCTAATCTACATAACACCCAATTCCTGAAGGACTGTGAGCAGCTTACAACAGAAAGAAAGACATCTAAAACAATTTAATAACAATTAAAACTCCTTTAAAAAGACACATATCTTTTGGGGCCGGATCTAAGAGTTGTCATTTGGTCAACAGCCCCAGGCCTTTAGGCTTTAGGGCTTTCCAGAAGGCAAGTAGGGTGGGGACAGTACAGATCTCCAGAGACAGCTGATTCCAGAAAGTGGGTGCCATCACAGAGAAGGCCCTCTCTTGTGGCCATACCATCCAAAACTGCTTAGCTGATGGAAGCCGGAGAAGGCCAACCCTGTGGGCCCTTATCGGCTGCTGGGAGCTGTTCTGCCGGCATATCTCAACCGCCTGTAATTACAGGGTAATTAGTCCAGGAAGACACACACCACACGATAAAAGGAAACCCCAAAAGTTTTTATAAACAGAAAAACAGAAACAGCTCCCTTTTTAAATGTCAAAGGGATTTTCTGGTACACACAAGGCACAGGTTAAATGCAATCCAATTGCTCACCCAATAACTGGGAAATTGAGTCCAATTCTAAAGTCCAGAGAGTCCACACACAGAATCCTGAACAGCAAATATCATGATCTTGACAAAACAATGAATCAGATAAACTGCCATGAGGCTAAAACACCAGGCTGCACTTTTATCTGTAGCACTAATTACAGCAGCCCCACCCAACCACAGGTGGCCTCATTTTCTCTTGTAATAATCCTTCAGTTGTTGTCTCCTATTCATCACTCTATGCATGCATGGATGTGTCATTAATTTTTGTTCAGAATCCAGGGATGATACAGATGATTGATCTCCTCCTGGGCTGTCTGCCAAACTCCCCTCTTCCCTGTCACTCACGCTTCTTTGGTCAGAGGAGGTTTCGTCGGCAGATTATACTGGGAGCAAAACTGGCCTGCGGCATGTGGATGTCTCCCCCACCTCTACCTCCACATTCCTTTGGGCAGGAGCTGGGCCAGAGCTAACCACGACAGGAGCTATGTGGCAGAAGGCAGTCCCGAAGATAGTCTAGCCATGTAGAGCTTTATAGGTGATAACTAACACCTTGAACTGCGTCTGCAGATTGACTGGAAGCCAGTGCAGCTCAGGGAGAGTTGGTATGATGTGGGTGTACCTGGGTGCACCCACATCAACTTGCGTGGCTCCATTCTGGACTAGATATAGTCTCCAAACGCTTTTCAAAGGTAGTCCCATGTAGAGCGTGTTGCAATAACGTAATTGTTTGGGAGAGGGGTTTATTTTATTTGGCATGTAATCTCCCCCAAATGCATTCTTTGTAACTATAATTTGTTTAAATTTTAAGTACTTTTAGTTTTTTGACACTAGTAGTTTTAGATACTGTTACTTCCTTGTAACTTAATATAATTGTATTTTAGATACTGTTACTTCCTTGTAACTTTAGACAGTATCATACTTAATATAATTGTATTTTTTCGTTGTCATTTAATAGAGGTTATATCCTGGACCTCACATATAGATGTTAGATTATTTTACATGTGGTTCCCTTTTGTGACCTTCTGAGAGATAAAGTGAATGGAGAAGCCAGGTTCACTTAACAAGCATGTTGCTAAAAATTAACTGCAGTGATTTACTTAACAAATGTCTTACTTAGCAATGGAAACTCTAGGCTTGTTATTTTATTTGGGTATTTATGGTTCATGATGTATCTCTAAATCCTACCATTCTGGTTTGTAATGATTTATGTTTGGGGGGCTAACAGTTAATAAAATTCCATATATTCCAATTCAGTTGAATTGCTGTCATAGATAACAAACAGAATAAAAGTTAAGACTGTCTTAACTTTTATTTTGTTTGTATAAAAATAGTGTTATATCTATCTCGGGAGAATTTCTGCGCCATTCCTGACCGGTCCAGCCTGCCAGGCACCCACCCGCTCGTTGGACCTAGAAGGCAAGGTCCGGAGGGGGGGAGCTGTTTGACTTGGGAGCGCGTGTTTTCTTGACCCTTTTTCGCTCTTCCGCGAAAGCGGGTCCTTGCTCCATTCGGCCAGCCGAGCCACCCGGGCGGGCTTCCAAAAGCCAGCAGGAGTTTGGGGGGGCGGAGGGGGGACGGGAAGAGGTGGAGGACGGAGAGGGTGGGAAGGCTCCGAGCCCCCCCCCAACTCCACCCGCCCTCCATTCTCCTTGTTGCCCGCAAGAGGCGGGGAGCCCGAGATTGCGGCGCGTCCGGACTTCTCAGCGCAGAAGCCCGCTGCAAAGCCGGAGGAGTTCGCCGGCAGGTCCCGCCCGAGGAAGGTCCAGGATGGGAAGGTGGCAAGTCCCGGCGCATCTCTTGCTGGCCATCTGGGCAGGGATGCTGCAGCCGGGGGCGCCGCTGGCCAGGGGCTCCCCGGAGCAAAACAAGCATCGTCTGCAACACAGCTCCTGCACCTACACCTTCCTGCTGCCGGAGCTGGCGGGCTGCGAGGGGGCGTGCAGTCCTCCCGCCGCCGCCCCGTTCCAAGTGTCAAACTCGCTCCAGAGGGACGCACCGCCCTTGCCCAAAGCCCAGTGGCCCGTCCAGCGGCTGCAGCAGCTGGAGACCGTACTGGAGAACAACACCCAGTGGCTGCAGAAGGTGGGGGCTGAGGGCGAAGGACCGGGGCAAAAGCTGCGGGGGGGGGATTGAAGGGGTGTCACTGGGAAGAGGGGTGTGTGTGTGCGTGTGAGTTTTATGCATTCACTGTACCACTTATTATTATTATTATTATTATTATTATTATTATTATTATTATTGTCAATACAACACAGCAAACGAGATCACTATGCTGGATTTCGTATTTCATCACCAGTCGGACGCTTCCCAAGCACCTAAGGACTGCGTGATGTAGCGGCAAATTATCTATGCTGATCCCAGTAAAGCGGCCTTTTGCAATTGACAGATGGAGATTTTGTCAATTCCAATGGTTTTCAAATGTATGCTGAGATCCTTTGGCACTGCGCCCAGGGTGCCAAGGACCACTGGGGCCACTTTCATTGGCTTATGCCACAGTCATTGCAGCTCGATTTTTAGATCTTCATATTTCACTAATTTCTCTAGCTGCTTCTCCTCAATTCTGCTGTCCCCTGGGATTGCGATGTCGATGATCCATGCTTTCTTTTTCTCCACAATCAAGATGTCTGGTGTGTTATGCTTCAGAATTCGGTCAGTCTGAAGTCGGAAGTCCCACAGTAGTTTTGCTTGCTCATTTCCGACCACTTTTTCAGGCTTATGATCCCACCAGTTCTTTGCCACTGGTAGATGGTAGTTCTTGCACAAGTTCCAGTGGATCATCTGTGCTACAGTATCGTGTCTATGCTTGTAGTTAGTCTGTGCGGTGTTTTTGCAGCAGCTGAGTATGTGATCGATTGTTTCACCTGTTTCTTTACAGAATCTGCACTTTGGATCGTCTGTTGATTTTTCAATTCTGGCTTTGACAGCATTCGTTCTAATGGCCTGTTCTTGTGCAGCCAGGATTAATCTTTCTGTCTCCTTTTTGAGTGTTCCACTTGTAAGCCATGACCATTGCCTTCAATCTTCTCCAAGAACTGGCCATGCAATGCTTTGTTCCACCAGCTGTCCATACGACGTTGAGTTACAGTTGTGGTTATTGTTGTTGTTGTTGTTGTTGTTGTTGTTGTTGTTGTTGTAAGGAACCTTGCAGGTCATCTAGTCCAACCCCCTGCTGCTGCAGGAGACCCTACATCACACTTGTCCATAAGCAGTCCAGTCTTTTCTTGAAAGTCTCAAGTGTTGGGGCGTGTGGCAAGCTGTTCCACTGGTTGATCGCTCTCACTGTCAGAAAGTTCCTCCTTATTTCCAGGTTGAAATTCCTCCTTATTTCCAGCCACTCGGTCGGCTTGGCTTTAGGGTGTGGGGTGGAGGAGTAAAAAGGATGGTGTCAACTCAGAACAGTCCATGCTCTGGTGCGATGTTACAACCAGGATTTAAAGTTAACTGGTGTGTGTGAATGCAGGAACAATTTTCAATGGTTGGGGTGTAAGGTAAAACTAAAGTAAGGTCTTTCTTTGATGGAGGTCCCAGGACTGTGCTGTGCCGGTCTGGTTGCAATAGTGGCCCAGGAAAGACACGGAGAGAGAGACAGACACAAACACACAAACACACACACACACAGGCCATAGGGCCTTCATCTGCACTGCACTGAAGCCTTGCGAGAAAAGCAACAGGCTGTGAAAAGGGCCTTTGGTGGCTGGCACATGGCTTGGCAGGTTTAACAGCAGCTTGGTTGTGGTTTAATGTATTCTTGAGTCCCAGCATAAATCGTTTGATTGAACGGATTGTGAGGATTTATGACTTGGGATGTTGGGCAGACCGGCGGCAAATGAGTCAATAAACCAACATGGGAAATCAAGATGAAGACTTTCTTCTTTCTTTCTTTCTTTCTTTCTTTCTTTCTTTCTTTCTTTTTCTTTCTTTCTTTTTTCTTTCTTTCTTTCTTTCCTATCTACCTACCTATCTATCTACCTACCTACCTATCTATCTATCTATCTATGCTGGCTGGGGAATTCTGAGAGTTGAAGACCTCCAAGGTCCTTTCCAACTCTCTTATTCTATTATCTCAACTTTATAAGTAACTCAAGGCAGCTCTCTTCCAACAACAACCCTCTTTTGAGGTGAGTTAGGCTTAGGAGAGAGTGTCCAGCCAAAGTCACCCAACCAGTTGAAATGCCTAAAGCAAGATTAAAGCTCAGTGTCCTGGTGATTGGCCCCCAAAGTTGCCCAGCCAGATTCCTGCCTAAGGCAGAACTAGAACTCACAGTCTCTGGGTTTCTAGCCTGGTGCCTTAAACTTTTAGACCAGATTGATGATCTCTAGTGACGTGGTTAAATGGATGAGTTCATGCAGTGTACTAAACTAAAATCAAGCAAATCACATTTTGGTTTGACAGCAAAAACAGCACTCCTTACTATGACTGATGATGTTACCTAGTTTGGTAATGAAACGTCTGAAAGAAAATAAGCAAGTTCAGAGATCACCAAGAAACCCTCATTTCAACCCCAAGCTCCAAATATTCTCCTTTTTGGTACATTTAGTTTTATTACATTGGGTGACTCTAACCAAACTTCTGATCCTTAAACCTTTATTGCGGTTCTTCTTCTTATTGTTGTTATTAATACTCTGTGTCAATAGGTCTGGTGGCTTTAATTTTAATCCGTGTGAGCTGAAGTACTACAAGGCCTGGCTTCCTCATCCTAAAGCAAGGATGGCATATATATGAATAGGTGGGACAGGGGGAGGGGAGAATTCATTGGGAGGAGTGGTCATCCCAGATGAGTGGGTGAGATTTTCAAAAAAGTGGTCAAGACTGGGATCTTTCTTTCTTTCTTTCCCTATCGCTTGGAAAGGAATTTTCTTGGCTATTCAAAAACTTTCTACTGCAAGTTTGATAACTGAATAGCAGAAAACTCAGACTGCAGTATTAAAATAGCAGGAAAATTACTTTTTGACAGAGATTACTCATGCCTGGCATTAAATGGATATGATTACCATATTTTTCGGAGTATAAGATGCACCTGAGTAGAAGATGGACCTTAGTTTTGCTGGAGGAAATTAAGGGGGGGGATCTACCTACCAGGTGTTTACCTGGCTAGTGTCCTTAGTCTTCAGCACATCATTTATCCCCTGGTTAGGGCTGAAAAAACCTTTTTCGGAGGGAATAGCAATGAAAACAAGCCTGCAAAGATTTAAGGCTGGGAAAAAATCCTTAGGAGTAGCAATGAAAAAATCCTGCAAGCCAGGAAGATTGTTAACACCTTGTTAGGGCTAAAAAAACCTTTTTCGGAGGTGGGTTCATATTACATTTGAACAAATCATGTTATAGCCTTGGGGGATGTAGGGGGGGCTACTGCCCAGATCTCGGGTGGAACGCAGCGGGGTAGCGGAAATGGAGCTCCATGCCAGAGCACCCAATTTCCACTGAAAGATGTTGACAGAAAATGCATAAGCCAGGCCCACAGTGTGGTAGTCAACATTTTGGTAGCCGTTAACTGGGGGCATGTGTGCAGCCAGCATCACAAAGCTCTCGGTCTGTATAAATTTGATGGCCAAGATTTTTTTGACCCTTCAAATTTAGGGTGTGACAAAGAGATGCAGGAGAGTTGTAGCATCATTTAGAATTGTGTTCAACCAAGAGCCTCTGGATCTAGTATGTATGTTGTTGGCTAACAACTTAGGCCCTGTAAGATTTTGGTCCTCAACTTATGATCAAAATAGGTACAGATAGTCCTCAACTTACAAACAGTTCACTTAATGCCCGTTTGAAGTTACAATGCCACTGAAAAAAATGACTTCTGACTAAAATAAAAAACTATGATATTCCGGGGGTGGAGATTTGACGTCACGTAGCGTTCGGAGTTCGAGTTCGGCATTGGGTTCGCCCATCACTAGTGACAACTGATTCATATTTATGATGGTTGCAGTGTCCCTGGGGGGGAAACACAGTGGGGGTAGTAAGTTTATTGAATACTTAATAGTGTTTTTATTGTCCTTCCTTCTCTAGTATCTTAGCATGATCCTTAATTGCTTTTAAAATAGGAAATAATTAAATAGTATGTTCTTCCCCATATAAACGCTTTAATCATTTTAATCATTCCCCAAAACTGAGTTTTTATAGCAATTAAAGAAAATTGAGCTACTTGCCTAATCTGTTCTCATACTGAACCTTGTGGGTTCAGTCCAAAATCTTAAAATGTTACTGTGCTCCTCAACAAATACAGTAATGTTGTCTTTCATTTGTCCTATTCATCAAATAATGTGACTTAATCAACTGAAAAAGAATCCAAGCACCTATTTGAAAACTTATCTAGGTTGGTAAACCATTCCCTCTCAGTCACATGACCTTTAATCCACACCCAGTCACATGATTGTCAAGCCACTCCCACCTGGTCACGTGGCTAGCAAGCCATGCCTACCTGGTCAAATGACCATCAAGCCGCACCCACAAAATAAGCCACACAGTAAAAATTCTGGCAGCAGGCCAAAGTCTCCAAATGAAACGATGGCTTCAGCCTGACAACCGGTCCGAATCAGCAGGAATCCACCTCTGCTTTAAACCCAAAGAGATCTTCAGATTGCAGCCCTGGAGAATCCCATGGCTGTACAGACACCCGACAACTCTTTCCTCTCCGTCTCCAGCCATTGGCAGAAGTTAAGACCATTTGCGGAGCTTCATAGGCTGGCGATAGGCCCAGTGATGCTTCTGCCTAAATGCTTGAAAAATATCTGAATGGTGGAGCAGAAACCAGGCAATTTCCTGCCAAGGACTCGCTGAACCTCTCTCCATGTTCCAGCAGGCCAGTTATTGAAATAGAATTCTGGGTCTTCAAATAACAAGCCGGACAGTTATCAGCACACCAGCACACATACTGTCAGGAAAGGCGAGAGCAGGAGGAGGAAAAGAGGGTGATATTTTTAGGGCTGCATTTGTATCTACTGTTCGTGTTCCAGGCTACGGATTTTGACAATGTTCTAACCATTTTAATGGCTGGCATAATATTCCTTTTTAAAATGTGTGCGTGCCATGTTTAAAGCTTGTCTTAAGATTACTGAAGAGTCCGGAGGCAGCACGGTTAACTGACAGTTCCTTTATTTCAACTCTTTAATGAAAGTGACTTCAGCTGGAACGCGTCTGGGTTTTACAGAGAAAGACGCTCCTTATATACATTTCAGGCTCCCGCCAAAACTGAACTGTCAGCGCCTTAGCCAATCAGGCGCGACTACTATTTTTAACTATTTTAACCAGAGACAGCTTTTTACATAAAGGCAGCTATTTACATAGGGATTCAACACCCCTCCCTCCTTAGTCAGAAAAAAAAGTTATTCAGCAAGCCATGTGACAAAGTCCTCCAATCTGCTTGGTCTGCATACAGTCCTTTCGGACCTGCGCAGATCATTTGAGTCCTCGCATTCAGCAGAAGAGGAGGTTGGTTCGCTAGCACCTCCACTGATTGTCCAGGGCTGAGGCTGCGCTCCGGCCCCCAGTCTTGAGTCGGCAGGCACAACACCGACTTCCGATGAGGAAGATGGCTCGGCGTCGCTGGAGGGAGACTAGCGAGGGGGAAGAATCCGTGTTAGAGTTTTGTTCAGACGAAGCCTCTTGGCACCTTCGTAAGTGGTCGATGTGCCTTTTCCACATTCGGCCATCGTCCAAACGTACAATATAAGCCTTTGGCGCTGTCTGTTGCACAATTGTTCCCTTTAACCAGTTCAAACCCCCATCAAAATTCTTAGCAAAAATACTTTGTCCCAAATACAAGTGTCTTTCAGGATTTACAGACATATAAGCATGTGTACAATACATAGGATGCAGTCTATCCAGTGAGGATCTAAGTTTTCTCCCCATCAGAATTTCAGCAGGACTTTTGTGGGTGGTAGAGTTAGGGGTGATATGTTGTGCCAACAAAAATTGGTCAAGGTGTTGTTGCACTTCCCCAGGACCTGACCTGGGCAAGGCCTCCTTTGCCACACGAACATACCTCTCTGCCAACCCGTTAGCCCATGGGGAGTAAGGCGAGATGAGGGCATGCCTGACCCCCAACTGATCTAAGAACAATTCAAATTGCCTGGCTGTCAATTGGGGCCCATTGTCTGACACTAATATGTCAGGACAGCCATGGGTGGCAAACAGATGGCGCAAAGCCTTAATAGTAGCATTCGTAGTTATGTTATTCATTACAGTAATCTCGACCCACTTAGAATATGCATCCACAACTATCAAGAAGTATTGGGACCCAACTGGGCCTGCAAAATCGATATGGATTCTGGACCATGGCCCTGTAGGTTGCTCCCAATCCACTGGCGTGGTCTTGAGGGGATTTGGCCTTGACTCTTGGCATGGGTCACACTTGGATACCCACTTTTCAATGTCTGCATCCAGACCAGGCCACCATAAGTGCCCCCTAGCTAAACTTTTCATCCTCACGATAGCCCCACATGTAACAGAGTTAAGACTTTGGTTCTCAGACTTACAGGAATGATGACCCTGTCTTCCCACAAAAGACACCCTTTTACATATGACAGTTCAAGTCTCTTACTTTTGAAATCAGTCAAGTCTTCTCCCAGGGATTCGTTATGCCAACCCCTTAATACACAATTAATCACTTTTTGTAAAACTGGGTCTCGCTGAGTGTGTTCAGCTACCTCTTTTGCGGTTGTTAGTGGGTTGTCTTCAAGTTCTAGAATTAACACATCTGCAGATGGGGCTGGGTCCTCTACTGTTTCTGCTATGGGGCACCTACTTAACCCATCTGCGTGATTGATTGCTGTCCCTCCTCTATGCTTAAGATCATAATTGTAACCTGAAAGGAATATAGCCCATCTAATTAGTCGTGGTGACATAAAAGGAGGTGTGGGTTTGTTAGGGGCTAGAAGGCCTAGCAAAGGTTTGTGGTCAGTTATTAGTTCAAATTTTCTGCCAAATATATAATTGTGGAATTTTTTTACTGCAGCCACCAAGGCTAAGGCCTCTTTATCTAATTGGCTGTAGTCCCTCTCGGTGCTGGACAATGTTCTAGAAAAGAATGCAATTGGGGCTTCTGTGTCATTAGGCAAGACATGTGCCAGGACACCCCCGACCCCATATGGGGACGCATCGCACGTAAGCCGTACGGGTAGCAAAGTGCTATACTGTATTACTACACTTTTAGAAGTCAATAAGTTTTTTATTTGTGAGAAAGCTTCACACTCAGTTTTCCCCCATGTCCAAGGAGTTCCTTTCTGTAGCAGCCGGTGTATAGGCTCTGCTGCTGTTGCTTTCTGCTTTAAAAAAACAGAATAGAAATTTAGAAGGCCTAAAAATGCCTGTAATTCTGTCTTATTTTGAGGCTCTGGGGCTTCTTTTATGGCTTTAATTTTCTCAGGAGTTGGATGGATACCTTCCCCATTGATCCTATAACCTAAGAATTCTATACTGCTGGTTCCCCAAATGCACTTGTCTGGTTTAATTCTGAGACCTTTATTTTGCAGTCTAGCTAACACTTCTCTTATTCTTTGGTTTAACTGGGATTGGTTTTCCCCTGAAATTAAAATGTCATCAAAGTAGGGGATGGTGCCTTTTATTCCAGCTAATAATCTTTCCATAAGGCTTTGAAAAATTCCAGGGGCTACGCTTACCCCAAATTGTAACCGTGTGCATTTAAATGCACCTCTATGGGTGACTATATTCTGCGCCAAGGCGGTAGGCCCATCGACAGGCAGCTGTTGATAAGCTTGTGCCAAATCGATCTTGGCAAATACTTTCCCTTCCCCCAGGGAGTGAAGCAGTTGTTGCACAACTGGTATAGGTTACGGATGGTGTTGTAAGGCCTTGTTAAGCGTAGACTTGTAATCAGCGCAAACTCGTAGCGAGCCATCAGGCGTCATAGGAGTAACGATAGGCGTCTCCCAAGGGGCTTGGTCCACAGGGACCAAAATGCCCTGACCTATAAGCTTGTCCAGTTGGAGATCTAGTTTAGGAAGAAGTGGCAGGGGCACTCTCCGAGGTTTGAGCCATACAGGGGGAATTTTAGGGTCGAGAGAAAAAGAGATTGGTGGGCCCTTGTAAGACCCCAAAGTGGGGCTAAATACCTCAGGGAATTCTTCTAAGAAGTTTGGAACACCCATATTTTTGACATTGCAAATACCAGAGATTTCAATACCCAAGGGGACCATCCATTCTAAACCCAAAAGGGAGTGCTTAGCTCCTGAGACCACAATTAGAGGGAGATTACAATTTAAATTTTTGAACAAAATTGGTACATCAACTTTCCCCAATACAGGAATAATACCCCCTTGAAAATCCTTAATAATTAATGCAGTAGGATTAAGAGCAGTTTTAGTGAGATTAGGCATATACATTTTGAGTTTTTCCCAAGGCATAATAGTATATTTAGAACCAGTGTCTAGTTCCATCTGGCACGGTTGTTTGTTAAGGAGCAGAGAAATAACAATCTTGCCCCCGTTGGTTGTAACCGTGCTATTGATTGAAAGGGCTAAGTTACCTCTTGCGTAGTCGTGGTTGAAGTTGGAGTAGTTCTTTCGGCCGAAAAATCGAGAACTTCTGTTGTCGCGCACCTGGCCTTGTTGGTTCAGGGAACGAGGGAAGCGTTGTGTGGAGAAAGATTCTTCTGGCATGGGGGCTCTGCAGGCCTCGGCGATGTGTCCCTGGCGGTTGCAGCGGCGGAAAATTGCTTCACGGAACGGGCACCGTTGGCGTGGATGGTTTCCCCCGCAGCCGGAGCAAGGGACAACAGGGCGAGGTGTCCTCAGTGGTCTCGATGGGTCCTGTTGGAGCAGGAAACAGTTGTCTTCGGAGGTGGCAGCTTGACCGAGGTCGCCTGGAGACTCGGCGCGGGAAGTTTGAGAGTCGATTTGAGCGACGACTTCCTGCTTGTCATTCTTCTTTAGTTCTTTGGCAGCGGCTTCGGCGACTTCTGCTGTCTGGGCCAGTTTGATGACAGTTTGCAGAGAGGGCTCATCTTCTGTGACGAGCTTATTTCTGACGGTCGCGTTTTTCATGCCGAAAATGAGGGCATCTATCAGGCGAGCTTCTGGGTTGTCAAATTTACATTTTGACAGCACCGTTCGAAGACGTGTGGTCCCACAGAGTGGGCCTTCTCCGGGTCCCGTCAACTAAACAATGTTGGTTGGCGGGCCCCAGGGGAAGAGCCTTCTCTGTGGCGGCCCCGACTCTCTGGAACCAACTCCCCCCGGAGATTAGAACTGCCCCTACTCTCCCTGCCTTCCGTAAAGTTCTTAAAACCCACCTTTGTCGTCAGGCATGGGGGAACTGAAACATCTCCCCCGGGCACGTACAATTTATGTATGGTATGTTTGTGTGTGTGCTTGTTAGTATATCGGGGTTCTTTTTAAAACTTTTTTAAATATTTAAATTTATTTGACTCTATTTGGATTTGTATGATTTGTTTATGCCTGTTGTGAGCCGCCCCGAGTTCACGGAGAGGGGTGGCATACAAATCTAAATAATAAATAATAATAAATAAATACTGGTTGATTGACTCGTGGTCGAGTTGGCCCATTCGCGAGAATTGATGCCGGAAAACGATGGCTGTTTTCGTGGGCTTGAAATGGGCGGCGAGCTTGGTTTTCAAGGCGTCCCAAGCGACGGAGCTTGCCGGCAGCGGATCTGTCAAAGTCTGGGCGAGATCGTACATCTCCGAGCCGCAGTAGTTCAAGAAGATCGCTCTCTTTCGGTCGTTGTCGGTGTCTCTCATTCCGGCAGCTTCGAGGAAGATCTCGAATTTTGAGATGTAGCCGTCCCAGGTGGACTTCTCCGGGTCGAAGAATTCAGGAGCTCTTCCGACAGGCAGGTTGTCCATGGTGGAGAGCGCGGGTTCATTCGTCCGTCGTCGCCGGAGACCAGGGTACTTTTGACGGTTCCTTTATTCAGCTCAGAGAAAGTGACTTCAGCTCAGAGAAAGTGACTTCAGCTGGAACGCGTCTAACTTTAACAGTGAAAGGCGCTCCTTATATACTTTTTCAGTCGCCCGCCAAAACTGAACTGTCAGCGCCTTAGCCAATCAGGCGCGACTGCTATTTTTAACCATTTTCCTCAGATACAGGCTTTACATAGGACTTAACACCCTCATCATCTTGAGGCTCGACTACTGTAACGCTCTCTACATGGGGCTACCTTTGAAAAATGTTTGGAAACTTCAGATCGTGCAGAATGCAGCTGCGAGACCAGTCATGGGCTTTTCCAAAAATGCCCATGTAACACCAACACTCCGCAGTCTGCATTGGTTGCCAATCAGTTTCCGATCACAATTCAAAGTGTTGCTTATTACCTATAAAGCCCTTCATGGCACCGGACCAGGGTATCTATGAGACCGCCTTCTGCCGCACGAATCCCAGCGACCAGTTAGGTCCCACAGAGTGGGCCTTCTCCGGGTCCCGTCAACAAAGCAATGTCATTTGGCGGGGCCCAGGGGAAGAGCCTTCTCTGTGGCGGCCCCAGCCCTCTGGAACCAACTCCCCCTAGAGATTAGAATTGCCCCCACCCTCCTTGCCTTTCGTAAACTCCTTAAAACCCACCTCTGTCGTCAAGCGTGGGGGAACTAAGACATCTCCCCCTGCCTATGTAGTTCTAGTGCATGATATGACTGTATGTATGTTTGTTATATTGGTGTTTCTTGCTTTTAGATTTTTAATGTGTAATTGTTATCTTAGATTTTTTTAATTATTAGATTTGTCAATATATATTGTTTTTGTTGCTGTTGTGAGCTGCCCCGAGTCTGTGGAGAGGGGCGGCATACAAATCTAATAAATCAAATCAAATCAAATCAAAACAAAAAAGTAATCTGTGAACTCAAATGGGCTAACTTACAGAATGTATCCAAAATCTGGGATTTGTGAATCCTGTGGAGTTGAAACTGGGCAAACTTTTTAAAATGTCATATACATTATCATAAAGCAAGCTATGACATTATTACAGAATATCATAAATGATTTCCTCTGGTTAACTTGGGCAATCCCTGATAGTTGACTGCATTATATAGTTCAACTTTTAAGGCAGATATATCTCTGAGTTTCTCCTTGAATTTGGAGCTCCTTCATTATTGTGAAGGCATTGAGAAATCTGGTAAGCAAATATCTCTGAAATGTTGACTCGTCACTTGTCTCGCCTCACTTTGAGTCTGTAAAATTCTAAGGAAGTCTTTGGCGCTTTCTGAGCTTAGTTGTTTTGTTGTGGATATTTCATTGCCAGAATAACAGAGTTTATTTATTTCTTTTATTTATTATTTAGATTTGTATGCCACTCCTCTCCACAGACTCGGGGCGGCTCACAGCAAAGTGAAAAACAATTTTCAACAAATCTAAATTACTATTTAAAAATATTTTTAAAAACCCATTTTCTAAACAAACGTACATACAGACATACCATTCATAAATTGTAAATGCCCGGGGGAGATGTCTCAGTTCCCCCATGCCTGACGACAAAGGTGGGTCTTAAGGAGCTTACGAAAGGCAAGGAGAGTAGGGGCAGTTCTAATCTCCGGGGAGAGTTGGTTCCAGAGGGCCGGGGCCGCCACAGAGAAGGCTCTTCCTCTGGGGCCCGCCAACCGACATTGTTCAGTTGACGGGACCCGGAGAAGGCACCTAGCCCTTCTGATCCAACTCGCTCAGATAGAAAACCTTATACCATTTCAGACAAAGGAAATGAAATGAAATGCAAAAGATGAGAGAATAGAAGGGGAAATTATCAAATTTGCAGATGACAATAAGCCAGCAGGAATAACAAATAATACAGAAGACAAGATCAGGGTCTAAAAAGATCTTGACAGACCCAAAAAATAAGCCCTATCCAGCAACATGAAATTTAATATGGAGAAAAGCAAGGGTTTTACATTTAGGCAGGAAAACCCAAAGGTACAAGTGCAGATTAGGTGAAACCAGCCCGAACCCATAACGACCCACTGTTGACATCATGATGACATCACAGAACCAATTCAGTTGGTGCTGGTCCATGAGTACCACCATCTTTTTTAACCCTGCTGTTCTGTTCGAAAAAACTCCCTAATGTTATGTTCCCGGGTCTATTTGACCCGGACTGCAAATTGATCATTTTAGGTACTTATATTTGGTCTTTTTGAAAGCTTTTTTCACCTGGAAACAAGTTTGAACATTTCTGCACACAATGGAATGAAAATTGAACTGAAAAAATTAATCCTTATTGGTTTATTTTGCACATAAATGTGCCTCCCCCCCCCCATTTTTGTGAATTTGTTTTAGGTTTATTGATAATTTTGCCTGCAAAATGCATTCTATTTTAGTAAAGTTGGTGTGGGATTGGTAGCTTGAACATTTCTGAACATAATGATATGAAAATTGAATTGAAAAAAATGATCCTTATTGGTTTATTTTGCTCATAAATGGGCCCCCATGCTTATACTCAAATAGGCTTATACTCGAGTAGGCTTATACTCGAGTATAAGACAATATGGTTTATATTAAAAAATAAACCAATAAGAATCATTTTTTTTTCAGTTCATTTCTATTTTTCTTATGTTTAGGATTGTTCAATTTAGTATATCAAAACTTTTGGGGGAATATTCCTTAGAGATTTGTAGCCTAAAAAAAATATAAATTGACAAAATATTCAGAAAGCATGGGGGGAGGGGTTTTTGATCAAAATAAAAATATAAGCCTCACTTTTTTCAGTTCAATTTTCATATCATTATGTTCATAAATGTTCAAACTAGTTTTCCAGTGGAAAAAGTTTTCAAAAAGACCAAATTCAAGTACCTAAAAAAATCATTTTGGTCCGGGTCTATATGACCCGAAATAGAGTCAACGTGATTTTTTTTTTTGCCCAGAAAATTTTTATTCACCCACAAATATTTTTATGATGATCAGGCATGTTAAAATGAGTACATGAATGCCTAAGATATTAAAAATATTTCAGATTTGAAGCCTGCGTAAATATAAAGTGAAAATATTTGCAAGCAGCCAAGGGGGGGAGGACTTATTTATGATTGTAAACAACCAATAAGAAACATTTATTTCAGTTCATTTATATTTTTTTTATATTCAGAAATGTTCAAACTACCAATCCCACACCAACTTTAGTAAAATTGAACACATTTTGCAAGCAAAACTATCCATAAATTGAAAAATATTTCACAAAAACAGAGGGGGGGCATGCATTCTATCAGCAAAATAAACCAATAAGAATTACTTTTTTCATTTCAATTTTCATATCATTGTGTGCAGAAATGTTCAGACTACTTTTCAAGTGAAAAAAGTATTCAAATTGACCAAACATAAGCACTTCAAATGAAGAGTTTTTGGTCCGGGTCAGGGTGACCCGGGAACATAACAAGTGTGACTTTTTTGTTTTCAGCAAGAAAGAAACCCCCCCCCCCAAAAAAATTCTCATATAGAGAACCCCTGAAATGATGAAAAGTCGTGAAATTTCAAGTTTCAGATATGCAGGGAAAACTTTTTACAGGGACTCAAACTTGGCTTCGGGTCACATACAACCCGAACAAAAAAACAGCAGGGTTTTAAATGACTGAATTTTGAAAGTTGAAGTCCACACACCTTCAAATTGGCAAGGTTGAGAAACCCTTTTGAGAGAGTTTAATTCTCTTCAAAATTAAGACTTGATCCACAAAGCCTAAATCTGTGGCTTTACTTGGGCAGAATTAAATGGATTTTAAATATGGTTTCCCACTTGGGACAGGTTATCAAGAAAACTAGTTTTTAACATCCGTAGCTTGCTACCAAGTTACCTCCCAAGTAGTCTTGTGGTCTGGATATTAGGGGAAAATATATCAAATTATTTACTCCAAGCATCAACAAACCTCCTATTTAATCAAAGCCCAAATAAGGTGGGTAAAATGGGTTTTGTAAAATAATAATAATAACGACACATGAATTAAATGTTAATTTAATGTTTTATTTCATGACTATGGAGATTCTCCCAACCAGATCATGGTTATTCCTAAGGTGCTTTTTCTAGGCAACTGGACTTTCTTGTTATTTTCCTTTGAAAATGTTTTGCTTCTTCAGTTTTCTGAAGAATTGAAGATGGATGAGAAACACAAATGTTTTTTTTTTAAAGAAACCAAAACCTCCGGTCGTGTTTTAGAAAAAGCCTTTTCAGGATATTTTTATTTAAACTGAATTTGAATAAAAGAGTCATTGTTAGGTTGGGGGGAAAAAAGAGTGTCAAAATAATGTTAACTCAACAATTTTTCCATTATACTTTTATTGAATAGTAATCCCTGGAGGGGACACACACACACACACACCAAGAATTAAGTGAAGAATACAGAAGGTTGTAAGAAGGAACAGAAAAAAGAAAGGCAAAGAATTGAAAGCTGTTCCTAATTTCCAAAATAACATGAGGGTTGACAAAATTCATTTTCCCATGAACATAATAAATAAAAACTCTCCAGATGTGACAAAACTGTGATTCTGGCCCCTGAAGATTCATTCTCCTAATTTTACCAATAAATATTTTTAATCAAGTGGTTCAAACAACCCTGTTACTATTAATGAATTATAAATAGAGTTTACAGATATTCCCAACACTGAGACATAATGATCAAGAAAGCCATTGCGTTCCTATTTTCCAATGTGGCATCAGATTATCGCTCAAGGTCACAGCCCCATCTTACACGAGCATTCAACCATTTGTTTTGTAACAATACTAATTTTACTAAAAAAAATAAAATCCAAACAAAATATTATTCTATCACATGATCATAACTTAGACTCGGGGTCAGCAACCCACGGCTCTGGGGCCGCATGTGGCTTTTTCATCCCTCTGCCGAGGCTCCTTGTCACTCAAAATATGCATCACAACCAGCAATGTGTGATGCCTGCCAGCACACGATTTATTGAGCTTTCCGACTCCCGGTAAGCCAACCATGGATAAATCTAAGAAAATAAAAGTTTCAGGAGAAAACAGAACATTTAATTCAACTACATATGATAGTTCTGTGGCTGCTCGGGAAATAGGCACGGGAAGGCTTTTGTGGCTCCCGGTGTTTTCTTTTGGGTCCAAATGGCTCTTTGAGTGTTTAAGGTTGCCGACCTCTGACCTCGGGTAAAATGATCCCTTATCTCTACAGCCCCTCCAACACCTTGAGGAATGAGGAATACTTGTTAATCTAGCTAGGGTTAGATGCCACTGGTATAACCCTATGCATTCATTTCTTGGATGGAGATAGAAAGGACGTCTTCAGATTCCCATAGTGCAGCATTTCTAAACTTGGCAATTTATGGACTTCAACTCCCAGAATCCCCCAGCCCAGCATGCTTTAAAATTAGAGAGAGAAGAGATGCCATCTGTCAAAATGGCCTTTTTCCCCAGGTGTAAGATGTGGTCCTGGTAAAGGCTTTGCCAGTTTTGCTTGTTTTTTTAAAGAAAATAGTGACCTGAAAGGGTATATAATTTTTTTTAAATTATTGGGGTCTAATATAATATCTGAAAAAGTCCACAAGCTATGGAGCTTTGATTAAACAATGTAATAATCAGCAATTTATCTTCATGATGTATCTCACCTTCTACTTTAACTCTTATAATACCTAACTTGTCAAAAGCCATGTCTTCTGAAAGTGGCCTGGCTTTAATGGTCATTTTTTTGGAAAATCAATGGAATCATTCCTCAGAAAGATATTTGAGTGCTAGCCAGCCAATTTATCCTGAGAAAAATAAACAGTCTGTGCCTCATGCAATATCTTTTTAAACATTATAAAAACTGAAACTCAATCACTGTAACTTTTCTAGTTACCAGTTTAAAAAAAATAGCAACTCTCTTTCTTCTCTAACCTAATGACTCTCTAATATGTTTAACTACAAGTATTTTTTTATTACAGTGTTCCCTCGATTTTCACGGGGGATGCGTTCCAAGATTGCCTGCGAAAGTCAAATTTCCGCGAAGTACAGATGCGGAAGTAAATACACTATTTTTGGCTATGAACAGTATCCTAAGCCTTCCCTTAACACTTTAAACCCCTAAATTACAATTTCCCATCCCCCTAGCAACCATTTAGATTATTACTCACCATGTTTATTTATTAAAGTTTATTTTAAAAAATGTTTTTTAAAGGCAGACAAAAGTTTGGCAATGACATATGACGTCATCGGGCAGGAAAAACCGTGGTATAGAGGGAAAAACCGCAAAGTATTTTTTAATTAATATTTTTGAAAAACCGTGGTATAAACGTTCCGCGAAGTTCGATGCCGCAAAAATCGAGGGAACACTGTACTGTATTTTTTATTACTTCTTTCTTAGACAATGGCAGATAGTTACCTAGGGAGGTTACCAAGGCAAAGCTGTGATCTTGGATTATTTTGAGACCCTGCACATAAAATGTACAACAAAACAAATATGTTGCATTCAAAGTGTTGGTTATGACCTATAAAGCCCTTCATGGCACCGGGCCAGGTTATCTCTGGGACCGCCTTCTGCCGCACGAATCCCAGCAACCAATTAGTTCCCACAGAGTGGGCCTTCTCTGGGTCCTGTCAAGTAAACAATGTCGTTTGACGGGACCCAGGGGAAGAGCCTTCTCTGTGGTGGCCCCGGCCCTCTGGAACCAACTCCCCCCAGAGATTAGAATAGCCCCCACCCTTCTTGCCTTTCGTAAGCTTCTTAAAACCCACCTCTGCCGCCAAGCACGGGGGAACTGAGATATTCTTCCCACCCTAGGCTTCTACAATTTATGCATGGTATGTTTGTATGTATGATTGGTTTTAAAACAAGGGTTTTTAGCTGCTTTAGTATTGGATTGTCGCATGTTGTTTTTACCACTGTTGTTAGCCGCCTCGAGTCTACGGAGAGGGGCGGCATACAAATCCAGTAAATAAATAAATAAATAAATAAATGACTAAGTTGTAAGAATGAGGCAACGCTACAAATCTTGCTTGATCTATTTTGTAAATCCCCATGAATTAACAGTGATTTAAAGTTTAAAGATTGGGAACTGCTATTAAACCAGTGGTTTAAAAACTGTTTTTTGAATGCTAATCTAAAATATTGATTGACGTTGCTTAGATTTCAATTAATACCACTTGTCAAATAATAATTGAAATGTTTACTGAATGTAGATGCAATATCTTAACATTTAATTTGTGTGCGTGTGTGAATTTTACTAGACTTAACTCTTGGATGAGCATCTCCAGGTCTGTATTTCAGGATAATACATAATAACTGTCTTTTTCAAGAGCTTCGGAAATATTGGCAATAATGAACTGAATTATTCTGAATTCTGTGCCTAAAAGTTACAACAATTAATCAGTTGAAAGGCTTGCCTCCAGAAGTTGTGGATGTCCCAACAGTGGAGATTTTAAAGTTATGTAAAGTTTATTCAGAGAGGTTCCTTTCTTTTCTTAGTATAATGTTAAATCAGTTTTTCATTCAAAGTCATCCCAAAGGAAAGCTCTTACAATGCCATACAAAATGACAAACATTTAGAGCCATGTAAAGAATTTGTGTAAAAGAATGCCAGAACAGCGAGACAAATATGGTCAGTACACAACACGGTTGTTTTTGTTGTTGTTGTTAATGTCAAAAGATGACTAGGCTTAGCAGACACCGTAAAATAATTCTTTTGCGTGAGATGATCTTATGTGTTATTTAAAAGGCTTCAGTCTGAGAAGCAGCTTGCCCTTGAAATTAGTAATAGACAATACAATTTAATTCCTGCTCCAGTTTGTTTTTAATCATTCTTAAGTAATTCCACCCAGAACTGTGGGCAGTCGGGTAATGTATTAATTTAATAACTTTTTGTTATGTCTGTCCCGGTTTTGATCATGGGAACATCTATATGCATTTAATTACTTTTTTAAAAAATGTTTATCTCAATGATTTTTTTTTTAAAGGAAAAGAGAAGGGAAGACATTTCTAAATGTTTATTTTCTCAATATCTGAATAAGTAAACACAAAGTTTGTTTTCTGTTTTGTTTTTGGGTTTTTTATTTTTTGCAACTGAGCGCTGTAGAAATGGCAGTAATGAATAATGCATCAAATAAATACAGTACATGAAAACATATCCTATAAATGAAAACATATCCAGAACAATGGTGGAAAAGTGTAAATATCAATGGATTTCCATTCCAGGTTTACATGTTATTTATTTATTTTATTTATTTATTCATTTGTCCAATACACAATACATACGGAAGAGAATAGACATGAAGTAATATATATAAAGATAATATGTAAAAATAGAGGAGAAGATATATGAAAGGAAGAAAATATATATGATATATGAGATAAAGGAAAGACAATTGGACAGGGGACGATAGGCACATCAGTGCACTTATGTACGCCCCTTACTGACCTCTTAGGAACCTGGAGAGGTCAATCGTGGATAGTTTATAGACATGCCATTTCAATCTGTTCCTGTCAAAGTTTCCCAAATCTGGTTCTTCTATCAATGTCCACCGATAACAATCTAATACAATCTTATTTTCTTAGAAATAAATCCTGTTAATTTACTTCCGTGGTCACGTGGAACCTCTGCAAATTATAATGCCAATATATCCGGATGTTGGGAAGGCCAAGGTTTAGAACTGCAGTCTTAAGTGGGTTTATTCTTTCTTCAAACAACCATTTGACTGGGATGGTGTAAAGATTAGATACAGGGGGCTCCAACTAGTGATGGGCTCCTATGAGTACGGTCAGGTACACAGAACTGGTGGAAAAAGTTTGGTCAAGTACGCAGAACCGGTAGAAAAAAAATTGATTTTTTTTCCTTCTTTGTTTCCCTTCTGGGTTCTCGGTATGTTTTTCCTAACGCGGTAAATGAGGTTGAATGTGTATATTTTTAGAAGAGCTGTGCGTGTGTATGTGTGTGTACATACACAAATAGTTTATATAGCAGATAATGTATATTTTTGAGTGCCTAGGTGTAATATGTAGGTACACATATGGCATATACAGTGATACCTCGTCTTACAAACGCCTCGTCATACAAACTTTTCGAGATACAAACCCGGGGTTTAAGATTTTTTTGCCTCTTCTTACAAACTATTTTCACCTTACAAACCCACCACCACTGCTGGGATGCCCCGCCTCCGGACTTCTGTTGCCAGTGAAGCACCCATTTTTGCACTGCTGGGATTACCTTGAGGCTCTCCTCCATGGGAAACCCCACCTCCAGACTTCCGTGTTTTTGTGGTGATGCAGGAGAATCCCAGCAGCACAAAAACAGGCGCTTTGCTGGCAATGGAAGTCCGGAGGTGGGGTTTCCCAGCGAGGGGAAATTGCAGCATCGCAAAAACACAGAGGTCCGGAGGTGGGGTTTTGAGGACTTCAGTGTTTTTGCAATGCTGCAATTTCACTGATGCTCCCTTCGCTGGGAATGCTGGGATTCCCCTGCAGCATCACAAAAGCACAGAAGTCTGGAGGTGGGGTTTCCCATGGAGGGGAGCCTTAGGGAAATCCCAGCAGCGCAAAAAAAGACGCTTCGGCTGGCAAAAGGGGTGAATTTTGGGCTTGCACGCATAGTTACAATTCATGCTTGATTGATGGACCTTTTTAATTAATGCACAATTCTTTTTATTTTATTTTAAAAGCTTTTATTGAAAATTCATAAAAAGAAACAATGGTACATACAGAAAATAGAGAGATATCTTAGTCTCTCTTTCCTTGCTTATTTTACTTTATATACAATTTTACATCTTATGCGGTTTTTCATATTGATATATTTCTTGCTTTTCTAACCTAATTCTATGTTCATATGTACCGTATATACTCGAGTATAAGTCGAGATTTTCTGCACAAAAAATGTGCCGGAAAATCCAGCCTCGACTTATACTAAAGTCACTGACTTTCACTGACCTGAAAACGGCCCTGCAGCATTTTCCAAAGCTCCACAGTTCCGATGTGAAAGGCAGGAAGGAAAGAAACCTCATGGCTGGCAACACTAGGTTTTTTCTTCTTCTTCATGGCAATACCCCTGAGCTACCTGATTAGCAGCAGGCTGAACCAATCACAGATCCTCCTCTATACAGAAAGGAGGCACTGAGAGAGCTATCTGATTGGCAGCAGGCTGTAACAATCACAGCTCCTCCTCTACAGGAAGCACTGGGGGAAGGGGCGGGAGGGTTGAAGAGTCTTTCAGAAGGAAGGAACCATGGCTTCCTCTCCTGATCAAGCCAACAACAATATTTTACAAGTAAATAAAATGTACAAGTAAAATGTAAGTTACCCATTTAAATTTGATTAACAGGATTTGTTATTTTGTAAGAAATGGTTGCTTCAAGTGGGGATAATTCTGTGTAATTAAACTTTTTCTTCCAACTATACTTATACCCAAGAGGATTGCTGATGCTGACTTGTTTAAAACAATACAAAGGTTAGGATAATATTATTAATACAGTGGTACCTCAAGATACGAACCCCTCGTCTTACGAACAACCCGAGATACGAACCCGGGGTTCAGAAAAATTTTGCCTCTTCTTACGAACTTTTTTCGTGTTACGAACGGCAAACCCGAACTTCCGGGTTCGGCGTTCGGGAGGCTGCTGGGAAGCCCCGCAGCCCGGCTGTCACCTTTTAAAACAGCCAGGGGGCTTCCCAGTTGCCTCCCGGAGCCAAACCCAGAAGTTCGGGTTTGGCGTTCGGCTTGGAGAGGCTGCTGGGAAGCCACCCGGCTGTTTTAAAATGTGACAGCCGGGCTGCGGGGCTTCTCGGCGGCAGTGGCAGGTACGTAAGACGGAAAACGTTCAGGAGGCCGCTTTGGGTTTTTGGCTGGGAGGGAGGGCAGGAGGTCCGACGCTGGGGGAGGGAGTCAGGAAGGTCCTCTTGCTCCCCCCCTCAGCGAAAAACGCAAAGACGGTCTGCCATCGCATGACAGGCAGGGCGGAGCAGCGTGGAGCAAAGGGAGTATGAAACCGCCAGCAGCTTCAGTTTCCCATTGCTCCGCGGGCGGCGGCAGACCGCCTTTGTATTTTTGGCTGGGGGGGAAAGCATGAGGCGCAGGATCAGGCCGGCGGCGGGCACGGGAGAGGCAACAGGTCTGCATCCTGGGCGGGTGGGCGGGCCGCGGGCGAGGAGGCGCGACCGAGCGGGCCGGCTCAGGCTCTGGCTAGGACGGGGCGGGCAGCGGCTGGGCGCGGCAGCGAGGGTGCGTCTGACTCGGGGCTGGCGGTGCCTGACGCAGCGGGGAACAACAGCGTGGGAGGCAGGAGAGGACCAGGCAACCGGAGCAGCGTTGTCGCTGCTCCCGGCTTGGCTTGCCTGGCCGCCTTGGCTTCCCTGGCCGCCTGGCGCTGCGATCTTCCAATCTTCCCTTGGCGATCTTCTGATCTTCCCTGGCTTCCCTGGCCGCCTGGTGCTGCGATCAGAAGATCGCAGCGCCAGGCGGCCAGGGAAGTGGCCAGGGAAGCGGCCAGGGAAGCCAAGGGAACATCGGAATATCGCAGCGCCAGGCGGCCAGGGAAGCCAAGGGAAGATCGCCAAGGAAAATGCCCAGCCCAGCCCCCCCCCCCGAGGCGTTTTCCTGGAAGGAATGCCATCCACCACCGAGCTTTTCGTAATCTGTTTAAATTTCCTTCACTCCCCCCCCCCCAACATTCCCCGCCTTGCCTCGCTTGACTGGCCAGAGGACATGACATTCACGGCCTCCCGTGCCTCCTTTGGCTTTGCGATTGGACGCGCCTCCCGCCGCTCTGCCCAATCGCAAAGCCAAAGGAGGCACGGGAGGCGATGAATGTCATGTCCTCTGGCCAGTCAAGCGAGGCAAGGCGGGGAATGTTGGGGGAGTGAAGGAAATTTAAACAGATTACGAAAAGCTCGGTGGTGGTGATTGCACTCCTTTTAGGAAAACGCCTCCACGGGGGCTGGGCTGGGCATTTTCCTGGAAGGAATGCCATCCACCACCGAGCTTTTCGTAATCTGTTTAAATTTTCTTCACTCCCCCAACATTCCCCGCCTTGCCTCGCTTGACTGGCCAGAGGACATGACATTCACCGCCTCCCGTGCCTCCTTTGGCTTTGCGATTGGATGCGCCTCCCGCCGCTCTGCCCAATCGCAAAGCCAAAGGAGGCACGGGAGGCGGTGAATATCATGTCCTCTGGCCAGTCAAGCGAGGCAAGGCGGGGAATGTTGGGGGAGTGAAGGAAATTTAAACAGATTACGAAAAGCTCGGTGGTGGATGGCATTCCTTCCAGGAAAACGCCCAGTCCAGCCCCCGTGATTGGCCAGAGGACATGACATTCACCGCCTCCCGTGCCTCCTTTGGCTTTGCGATTGGGCAGAGCGGCGGGAGGCGCGTCCATAGGCTTGGTCGGGTCGCCGCAGCACCCTCCCTTCGCCAACCCTTTGGCGGTCACCGGTGGGCTTAGGGTGCCTCGGCACCGACTTCGCTGCCCCTTCCCGAGCCCAGCCCCGTGACATTCGCTTTCCTCCCGCCGGCAGCCGAGACTTATCGTGGGCTCCTTCGCAACCTCGGAGAGCTTCCAGGGCATGAAAGCTCACGAAAACCAGGAAGTTCTCCGTGGTTGCGAAGGAGCCCACGATCAGTCAACTGCGGGCGGGAGGAAAGCAAATGCCAAGGGGCTGGGCTCGGCTCCCCCCTCGGCTCCCCGCCTTACCAGCCCCGCCGCGGAAGGCTCCATTCTGTTCCCTGAATGGAGCCCGCCGGCCGCTCAATCGGGCCGGCAGGGAACAGAATGGAGCCTTCCGCGGCAGGGCTGGTAAGGGGGGGAGCCGAGCCCAGCCCCGTGACATTCGCTTTCCTCCCGCCCGCAGCCGAGACTGATCGTGGGCTCCTTCGCAACCTCAGAGAGCTTCCAGGGCATGAAAGCTCACGAAACCCAGGAAGCTCTCCGAGGTTGCGAAAGAGCCCATGATCAGTCAACTGCAGGCGGGAGGAAAGCAAATGCCAAGGGGCTGGGCTCGGCTCCCCCCTCGGCTCCCCCCCTTACCAGCCCCACCGCGGAAGGCTCCATTCTGTTCCCTGCCGGCCCGATTGAGCGGCCGGCGGTCTCCATTCAGGGAACAGAATGGAGCCTTCCACGGCGGGGCTGGTAAGGGGGGGAGCCGAGGGGGGAGCCGAGCCCAGCCCCGTGGCATTCGCTTTCCTCCCGCCCGCAGCCGACTGATCGTGGGCTCCTTCGCAGCCTCGGAGAGCTTCCTGGTTTTCGTGAGCTTTCATGCCCTGGAAGCTCTCCGAGGTTGCGAAGGAGCCCACGATCAGTCGGCTGCGGGTGGGAGGAAGGCGAATCCCCCGTGGGCTCCGTTACATCTTCCGCTGCCAGCCAGGCCATGCTGGCGGCAGCGGAACAATCGCCTTCCTCCCGCCCGCAGCCGACTGACCGTGGGCTCCTTCCCGAGCTCCCTTCCTGAGCCTCCCGTTCTCTCTCTCCCCCCCCCCTCGCCCCTTCGCCTCCCTGTGTTCCTAGGAGAAGTGCTGGGGATTGAGGCAAGACAGACCTTCTGCTCCTCACCAGCACTTCTCCTAGGAACACAGGGGGGCGAAGGGGCGAGGGGGCGGAGAGAGAACGGGAAGCTCAGCATTCCATCAGCCGCAGCGCTGGCTGTCAACTTTTCTTTTTAAAACTGGGCAGGAGCTGACTTGCCTCCCCAGTGCTAAAAAGAAAAGTTGACAGCCAGCGCTGCGACTGACGGAATGCTGAGCCTCCCGTTCTCCCCCCCCACCTTGCCCCTTCCGGTTTCGGCGTTCGGGAGACCGCTGGGTTCCCAGCTGTCTCCGAACGCCAAACACCAAAGCCGAACTTCCGCGTTCGGCTTCAGGAGACAGCTGGGAAGCGGCGCGGCTCTTTTAAAAGATGACAGCCGGCCTGGGGGGCTTCCCAGCACCCCCGAACCCTGTGCTGGGAAGCCCCCCAGGCCGGCTGTCACCTTTTAAAACAGCCGCGCCGCTTCCCAGCAGTCGCGGAAAGCCATTTTTTTGCGGGGGGTTTTTTGGTTGCACGGATTAATTGACTTTACATTGTTTCCTATGGGAAACAATGTTTCGTCTTACGAACCTTTCGTCTTACGAACCTCCCCCCGGCACCAATTAAGTTCGTATCTTAAGGTACCACTGTAGTATGAATTTTGTCATTAATCATTTGTTCTACATAATTAATATGAATAGATTTACCTTTTTTAAGAGTATGGTTTCTCCTTATGCAAGATAAATATCATGTAGAAGAAAGATTTTACTATTAAAAAAATAAATTTTTAATTGGTTTTTGAATTTTATTTATTTTGTTTTTCTTCTGAGCTCTAGCATTTTGGGAGTTGCTTGGTCTTTCATTTCCCAATGAAAACTGTAGTTAAGCCTGTCCTTGTGTTGTGCAAGTAAGGAGTTTTCATCATATCTTCTGACAGTTAGTTGGTGTCCATGGATTTATATTGCCATATAAATTGGCAATACTGTACCTTAATAAGCTGTGGGCGAGGCTGTACTTCCTATTAATTGTCCTATTTTTCCTAATCATTGTGTAATACCATCAATGGGCAGTAAAGCGTATAGATTCAACTCAAATCAACTTATTTATTTTTTAAAAATTTTATTTTATATGACTTACAAACATTTAGACATCAAACAATACAACATTAAACATTTACACTTGATATATTTACAAAATTTATTTTTTTTAACAATTCTATTTACTATACCTTTTTCTTAATTTCCACCCAGTTGTAAATTTTTCCCCACACTTTGTAATAGTCCTTATTTTGTTGGTTTTGAATTTCGTATGTTAATTTGCTAAATTTGGCGCAGTGTAATATTTTTTTAATTACCGTTTCTTTGTTTGGAATCTTATCTTGTTTCCAGACGTGCATATGCTAATCTTGCAGCAGTAAGTAAGTGATTTATTAAGTAGTAGTTTTCTTTGCTATGTTTGCCTCTAATTATGCCTAATAAATACATTTCTGGTTTTATTTCAATTTTATAGCCCAATATTTCTTCCATCCATGCCCTAATTTGAATCCAAAATTTTTTTGCTTCGTTACATTGCCACCATATGTGGTAGTATGTTCCCACTTCTTTTTTACACTTCCAACATTTGTTACTAATGTTTACATTCATTTTGGCTAGGCGCGCTGGCGCATAATGCCATCAGAAGAACATTTTATAAAGATTTTCTTTATATGATGTTGACAAAGTCATCTTATAGTTAACTGACCATAGTTTTCCCCAGTCTTCTAGCTGAATTGCATATCCCAAATCAACTTATTATTACAGTCAATTTACACAGTACAGTAGTCCCTCGCTATACCGCGCTTCACCTACTGCGGCTTCACTTCATTGCGGGTTTTCAAGGAATATTAATGAGAAAAATCATTCACGGATCTTCACTGGTTCGCGGGTTTCTGAGGAAGTCGATCGGCAGATTTAAACAGCCCACCGAACTCAATCGGCAGGGTTTTTTTAAAAAAAAAATCTAAAATTGTAAATACTGTATTTAAATACTGTATCTAAAATAAATACTGTGTGGGAAGGGTTTATAAACACTTAAAACAATGAAAACTTGCCAAACAATTACAATATAAATACTTAAATAAGTACTATCAGTCGATAAATTCCCCATCGTGGATTTCACCTATCGCGGTCGGGTCTGGAACGTAACACCAGCGATAGGTGAGGGGCTACTGTACAGCTTTAATGCATATTTTTGAATTTGAGTCTGCAATACCCAATTCAGCCACTAGGGGAAATAGATTCACTACATTGCTCCGTTTCCCAATGAACCTGCAATACCTCAGTGAGCCACCGGAGGACAGTATGTTCAATACATTGTATTTTATTCCGGATTGTGGGATCACAGCCCACCAAACAGTAATTTCTCCATCTATCAAAAGCATCTCAGAAGTCATCAGTGACTTCGTATAATTGGTGGCAGCCAAATACTGAGACCCCTTTATAAATTCACAAACCATTCATCCATAATTTCATCTGGGAAAATATAGACATTTTAGACCAATGCAGATCTGCTACCAGGTGTAAGAGTTACTGTCCATTGTGCAGTGGCTCCCTGGGATGTCTGGGTGTCATACATAGTGCTATAAATTATTTCAGGTTATTTGAGGGACTGTCTGTCTTCCATGGTTTCTGTTCTCAACAGAAATGGTGTTGTGTAGGAGAGGAAGGGATGGGGCAGAGTAAAATATAGAATCTGTACTTTGCCACAAGAGATCCATGTCCAAACCCCCTTGAATTCCACTGACCTTTATCTTCTGCCAATTTAGTGCTTCTTGCTAGTTGAGAAGATTATTGTACATAAGACTTCAATTAATTGTTTATGCTGCAATCTACACAAATGATCCCGATTCTTTGCACCTGGTGTTGCAATCAAATTTATTTTAAGCAATGACATCAGATGTATCCAGTGAAGGGCTACCAAAATTTTTACTATCGCACTGTGGGTGTGGCTTATGCATTTTCTTTCCACATCTTTCAGTACAAATTGGGTGCTTTGGGGTGTGTTCTCTCGGGCTCTCTGGTAGACTCCTCCAAAAAATTCACAGGTACAAATTTCAGACACACACACACACGTTTGAAAATTCAAAACAATGTTCTTTATAATGAAAAGTCACTTAACCTAAGCCCTCTTTTGGTATAGCAAAGAGCACTTGTCTCCAAACCAACTGGTAATTTGTACAAGTCCCTTATCAGTTCTGTGATACTTAGGTTGCAGCTGTGAGGCAATTCAGTCCTTCTTTCACAAAGTGAAATACACTTTGCTCTGGTTTAGTTTCAAAGCGGGGAAAAATCAGCACACAAAAGGTCCAAGTCAGTAAAGCAGGCACGAAACACAACGATCAGATAATCCTCCACAATGGCCAAACCCACAGGCTGGTATTTATAGCAGCCTCACTAATTACCAGAGCCCCACCCAACCACAGGTGGCCTCATTTTCTTTGATAATAATCTCTCAGTTGTTGTTGCCTATGCATCGCTCTCCGTATGTTTGGCTGTATCATTAACTCTTGTTCCAAATGCAAGGAGGAGCTAGATAATTGATCACCTTCTGAGCTGTCTGCCACACTCTCCTCCTCCCTGTCACTCATGTCTTCTTGGTCAAAGGAGTCTTCATCAGCAGATTCCACCGGGGGCAAAACAGGCCTGCAGCATTTGGATGTCTCCCCCACATCCGCAGTCCTTGGGGCAGGAGCTGGGCAGAACTAACCACAACAGGGTGGAGTTCCATTTTTGCTACCCACTGCGTCCCCCCACCCCCAGTCCGGGCAATAGCCCATCCCTGGATGCATCCCAGGAAGTCGGTCTTCTCTGTCATAATGTCTGTTACAGGAACCATCACCTTATGAAAGCAGGTTGCAACGCCTTGGTCTCTTCAGCCTTGAAAGACGGCGTTTAAGGGGTAACTTGATCAAAGTGTATAAGATCATGCATGGGATAGAAAAGGTGGATAGAGAAAAATTATTTTCTCTCTCACACAATACTAGGACGAGGGGGCACTCCCTAAAGCTCATAGGTAAGAAAGCGAGGACAAATCAAGGGAAATATTTCTTCACCCAGAGGGTCACTGGTTTATGGAATTCACTTCCAGAAGAGGTCATGACAGCCTGGATGGCTTCAAGGCAGGATTAGACAGATTCATGGATGCCAAGTGTATCGGTGGTTATGGAAATGGATGTCCAAGTGCCGCCTCTATGGTGGTTGAGGCAGGCAGGATTCCCTTGGGTACCATTTGTTGAGGGTCAAGGGAAAGGGAGGGTTTTGCCTTCTCTTTCTGCTCAAGATCCCCATGGACAATTGGTGGCCCCCTGTGTGACACAGAATGCTGGACTCGATGGGCTTTGGCCCGATTCAGCATGGCTCTTCTTATGTTCTATGTTCTTATCACACCACCCAAGTTCTGAATGGCCGAGCTTGACTGGCCTTTCTTAAGGTGGTGGAAACCTGGTTCTTCCCCATCCCCAGGAATAAGATTTTGTGGTGAGCCCATCTGGTTGTTTTGATTTGAGTGTTGCTCAGTGATGATGAATTGGGCTGTTGTTTCAACTGATTTAGTTTGTTTTTTATTCTATGCCCAGAATCTTGTGACAATATACATTCATATAGTCCAGTATTGGGTCCCTACCAGTACGGAAAAGGACGGGGCAGTGGTAGCAAACGGTGAGCTGTGCATGCAGTTTCGCTTATCCTGCATGTGCGCCCGTACAGCCCAGCCTGTTTATGCTTCTTTGCATGCGCAGGAAGCAAAATCTTCCAAGAGGATGTACACATACACACATGAGATTTCTGTGATTTTTTTGCTTCTGCACATGCATGAAAGCAAAAATATCTCCAAAATCTCACACGTTCCCTCGTGAGATTTTGCCTCCTGCACATGTGCAGAAGCAAGAACACACTGGGGCACAAGCGCACGCATGCAGGAGCACCGAAGCTGCCTGCACATTGTACTGGTAGCAGCAGTAAGAGCAATCTGCCTCTGATATCGTCATATACAGTGATACCTCGTTGTACGAACCCCTCATCATACGAACTTTTTGAGATACGAACCCGGGGTTTAAGATTTTTTTGCTTCTTCTTCCGAACTTGTTCTGTCGGGCTCTCTGGTAGACTTCTCCCAAAAATTCACAGGTACAAATTTCAGACACAGACATGTTTGAAAATTCAAAACAATGTTCTTTATAATGAAAATTCAATGAAACCAAGCCCTCTTTTGGTATAGCAAAGAGCACTTGTCTCCAAACCAACTGGTAATTTGTACAAGTCCCTTATCAGTTCTGTGATACTTAGCTTGCAGCTGTGAGGCAATTCACAGTCCTTCTTCTTTCATAAAGTGAAACACACTTTGCTCTGGTTTAGTTTCAAAGCGGAGAAAAATCAGCACACAAAGCTCGAAGTCAGCAAAGCAGGCACGAAACACCAGGATCAGATAATCTTCCAGAATGGCCAAACCCACAGGCTGGTATTTATAGCAGCCTCACTAATTACCAGAGCCCCACCCAACCACAGGTGGCCTCAGTCCTTGGGGCAGGAGCTGGGCCAGAGCTAATCACAACAGAACTATTTTCACCTTACGAACCCGCCGCTGCCACTGGGATGCCCCGCCTCCTGACTTCCATTGCCAGCTGAAGTTCCTGTTTTCGTGCTGGTGGGATTCCCTCTATGGGAAACCCCACCTCTGGATTTTGCGATGCTGCAGGCGAATCCCAGCAGGGGAATCCCACCAGCGTGAAAACGGGCACTTTGGCTGGCAACGGAAGTCCGGAGGTAGGGTTTCCCAACAAGGGAAGCTTCAGTGATGCTGCGATCCCAAAAACGTGGAAGTCCAGAGGTGGGGTTTCCCATGGAGGGGAGCCTCAGGGGAATCCCACCAATGTGAAAAAGGGCGCTTCGGCTGGCAAAAGGGGTGAATTTTGGGCTTGCACGCATTAATCACTTTTCCTTTTTAAAAAAAATTATAAACTTTATTAATTTTCAATAAAAAATAGAATAGAATAGAATAGAATTTTTATTGGCCAAGTGTGATTGGACACACAAGGAATTTGTCTTGGTGCATATGCTCTCAGCGTACATAAAATAAAATACAGTGATCCCTCGATTATCGCGAGGGTTCCGTTCCAAGACCCCTCGCGATAATCGATTTCTTGCGATGTAGCGGTGCGGAAGTAAAAACACCATCTGCGCATGCGCGTCCTGTTTTCCATGGCCGCGCATGTGCAGATGGTGGGGAGACGGCAGTTCGGAGGCTGGCAATGGTTGTTTTTCATGCCGGCCACCCCCCCCAGCGCCTCCGGACTCCTCGCCGCTACCCCCCGCCCGATTCTCCCCTCCCATCCCTCCCTCCTTAGAACGTGGATTTTTCACCCTCTCAAGTTGCTAGTTCTGAGTGAGAACACTTCCCCCACTTCTGATTTTCAATTCCATTTAGAACCTGGATGTTTTGCCATCTCAAGTTGCTAGTTCTGAGTGAGAACACTGTCGGGATGGAGAGACCCCCTTACCTTAGACAAGGCGCTCAGCCCGTGAGGAGTGAGCCGGGAGCTTCCAGAGGAGATGGGTATTGAAGTACAGACAAAGCATGTTCAAATGAACAATTAGTTTTTATTAGAAAAGTATAAAAACAATAAAAGTCTGAAGAGACATAAAAAGCACATCCTCTGGCTAAGGATGTACGGAGGAAAAGATGTCTCCTAATTAAGGACCGCCCTTCTTCTTCAAGAAGAGACAGGATGTGAGCAAACAGGTTACATCACACAGGAGGAGCTATCTTACTAGACAGAATTAACTCTCTAACTACTGGATGTTTCTCAATGTCGTTGGGGGCTGGCAATTTCCAGCGCGACACCCCTTCTTTGTCAGTCATCAGAGACAAGAGGGACATCAGGACATCAAGACATCAATTCACTTAAGGCACAATTTGTTGGTGAGGTATTCATGTTGATCAGCTGGCAATGGCTTATTCAGCAAGTCAGCGATCTGCTCAGTAGTAGCCACATACTGAAATTTCACGAAACCATCTTTCACCTTCTCTCGGATATTTTGATACCGAATGTGAATGTGCCGTGAACGAGCTCCAACAAATTCAGCTTCAGCAATGAATGCAACTGAAATATTATCCTCCATAATAACAATTGGTGTCATAGGACCTTTCCAAATACTATCAATGAGAGGAAAAAGAGACATTAATGCATTACAGCAATCAGAAACACATGCATATTCAGATTCAGTTGAAGAGCAAGAAATAAACTTCTGCTGCCTAACTTTCCAAAAGAAAGGACAACCATTTAAAAACATGATATAACCAGAAGTACTTTTTCGTGTTTCTGTGTCACTTGCCCAGTCAGCATCAGCATAACAAATCACTTCAGGATACCCAACATGATCTGGCTCAAGGTACAGCTTCTTGCCTTTCGTGAGCTTCATGTATTTGAGCAGCTTCTTTATGCAAGACCAATGAAACGTGGTAGCCTTTCCAACGTATCTGGACAGTAGATTCACACTCAGTGAAATGTCAGGTCTCGTCCATCTGCTGATGTACAATAGCGATCCAATCACTGACCGGTACAATGTTTTGTTCTCAAAATCAGGATACTCTTCTCGGGTTAACCTGTAAAAGTCAGTTTGCATAGGAGAACGACAAGTATGCGCATCAGACATGTTACAATTTTGCAAAAGCTGGTCAACCTTACTTTCTTGTGAAAGAGAGAACCCCTTCTCAGTTTTCTCAAACTGAACACCTAGATAATCATTGATATGCCCTAGGCTTTTCAAGGTGAAATGTTTCTCAAGGCCCTTAGCAAAAGTTTGACTAGTGCTTTCATTGAGACCCACATAAACAATATCATCAACATAAACAAGAACAATTTCATAAGTCTTACCTTGCCCTTTTGTGAACACGCATCCATCAGATTCGGACTTAATAAAGCCCATTGAATTTAGCTTTTGGGATAATAATTTGTACCAGCAGAGGGCGCTCTGCTTGAGGCCGTATAAAGACTTGCTCAGAGACCAAACCTCTCCTTCTCGGTTCTGGAATCCAGGAGCACCCTTGACGTAGATCTCTTCATTCAGATCAGCGTTCAAATAGGCAGTCTCTACATCGAACTGAAAAACCTCTAAACCCAAAGCAATGGCAGTGATTAGGGCAATCTTGACACTTTCATTTCTGACTGTGGGTGAGTATGTGTCTGTGTAGTCTTCCGGATAAACTTGAGAGAATCCTTGAGCTACGAGTCTAGCTTTATACAGCTTTTCCTCATTAGGCTTTTGTTTGACTTTATACACCCAGCGTGTGCCAATGACTTTCTTCTTGCTAGGAGGCTCCACCTTCTGGAACACATTAAGTTTCTTTAAACAGTCCAGTTCGTGTTCCATAGCCTCATGCCATTTTTCTTGTTCAGAGTCAGGCAAAAGTTTGATCTGGTGAAAATGATCAGGTGGAAGTGTAAGATTGTTACACATGAAAAGATAAGGAGAGTCAGATACTTGCTGTGCAAATCTCTTTGGAGGAGTTCCTTTGGTAGTTCTCTTGGAACGTCTGGGAACGCTGGTCCATCCTTCATCATCATCTCCGCCTTCAAGTTCATCACCAGAGGTTTCCTCGGCAACTGTCGAAGGCTGTTCATCATCTGGAACATCAGGAATATCTGGCACAGATCCCTGGGCATCAGGAGTCTGGACACTTTCCTTAGGAAAATAAACTGAAGTATCATTACTATGTATACTGGACCAATTTGTGTCTTCCTCAAATTTGGCTGAATTAGAAATGTAAGCTCTGTGATGAGAGTCAGCAAATTTGTGGTACTTGGAGACTTCATCAAAGCCGATGAATCTCATTCTTTCTGACACAGGACCTCCTTTTCTTCTCTGTTCAACTGGAATGTTAACAGTGGCATAACAACCAAAAATGTAAATATTTTGAATGTCAGGTTTCTTGCCATGGAGCAAGTAATAAGGAGTGTCTTGAATGACGCTACTCCATGTTCTGTTAACAATGTAATTAGCATACCTTAATGCTTCGCCCCAGTATGAAAAGTCCACGTTTGCATCCTCAATGAGACAACGAAACATTGTCTGCAGAATCCCGTTCCTGCGTTCGCACACACCATTCTGCTGTGGCGTCCCGGGTGATGAGGTCTGCTGGCGGATTCCATTCCTGGCCATCCATCCTTGGAACTGTTGCAACATAAATTCGCCTCCACGATCACTTTGAATCCGCTTGATCCAGACGTCGTGTTGGGTGAGTATCTCTGCAGCAAAGCCTTTAAAAGCCTCAAACGCCTCTGATTTTTGTTTTAAAAGAAAAACATAGCCAAATCGTGAGTAACTGTCAACCACAGTTAAGAAATACTTACGTTTACCAACAGTAGGCCGAAATGGACCGACAACGTCGGTATGGACCAATTCAAAGATGCGTGTACACAGCCGGACAGCAATTTTGGGGACTGGGGAGTGCCGGGACTTCGCGGAATTACAAATTTTACAATCTAGGTAAACCTTGCAAGCCCCATCAATTGTGAAACCATCAACATATTCAGACATCTTTGCTAAGACGGGGTAAGAAGCATGCCCCAAGCGACGATGCCATCTGTGAATGCACCTGGAATGAAAAGATTTATTTGTTAACATATGTTTAACATTTTTAACAGCATTAGGAACCTCAGGGGTTTCATTGGTTTTAGGAACCTTTGAACTAGCGGTGGCACCAGGGTTTCTCTCTGGACCTGTGCATACGCCCTTTGGAACGCTTATACTTACACTACCTTTGCTGGCAGGTTTGGGTTGCAAATAAAAGACACCTTTGATGGGGATGGCAGTAGCAAGAAGTTTGCCATCCTTGATAATGTTGGTGTCAACAAGTTCATAGTTTATTACAACCTTCAATTCTTCTCTCAGGCAATATCCACTAAGGATGTTGTTCTTGGCAGTTGGAACGTAGAAAACATTTGAGATAAGGGAGTCCAGTTCTTTGACGAAGACTTTTCCTTTTCCTTCCACCTTGGAACGTAGATCACCAACTCCAAACACTTCCTTGACATCTGTCGGGTGTAGCTCACTGAAGGATTCCTTCCGGTACGCGATGTGTGCCGCTGCTCCACTGTCTAGGGTCCATAACTCACGAATGTCGTAGAGTGGACTCTTGTCAGGAACAATGCTGAGGTGGATGGTACCAACATAAGTAGGTTTCTCATCTTTGGAGTCTTTGGGAGTTGACTTTGCAGCTCCAGAACTCTTTCCTCTGGATCCTTTCTTGTGTGCGCCTTTAGGCTGGGTTGGATAAGGTGGATGATCAGTCTCGCCAGACTTCACACTTTGCACATCAGGAGATTTGCGAGTGTCATCCTTCTTAAAAGGTTTCTGGCGTGAGTACTTTGGAGTACTTGTTTTCTGCTGACCGCCCTTGGCCAAGTTAGATTTAAATGCTGCTGACATAGGTCTAAGGCCAGTGTTCAGCAACTCTGCTTCTTCAGTTAGCATGTTACAGAGTCTCTGAGTAGATTTCTGGGCCATTGGGAGTATACTGAACTTGTAAATAACTTCCTTCCATTCAGGAGTACATGGGTTGAACAAAACATCAGAGTCTATAGACATGAGTATAAAGATCAGTCCTATCCTGCAAAGCCATACTTTAAAATCCAGTTGATTTGGTAACAGCACAAACTCACCTTTCAGAGTAGAAGAGGTGATGGCATGCCTTGTTGATGCAGTCAGCTGGACCGCTTGGAGTTGCTGGGGTTGAGCCCCAACTCCTCCTGGCAAACCTTGTGGCTGTCTCACCTGGGGAAGTTTCGCTTGTATCTGTGGGATAAAGACTGGAGGTCTCTGCGATGAAACAGAAGAATCTGGAACATGAGGGACCGATTGCCTTTGCATCTTAGCTGTGAGGGAAAGTCTAAATTCATTAGGCTTCACATCAAATGCATTTGCTTCAGGAATTAACTGTGCCATTGGCGCATTCCATCCACTAGTGGCCGCTGCTGCGTAACTTGTAGCAGTGGGGGAAAGCCTCCCCCTTTCTCGGCTTGCAGTTTTAAATTGATTGATTCCAAAGCGTGAATCTCCTTCTCATCCTTCTCAATGAGCTGCTCAATTGTCTGCAAGTTTAGGGACGTTCCCTTTATGTTAGCAGAAGCGAGAGAGCTGAAATCATCTAGGTGCCTTGTCTTGGCTTGTGCCTTAACATGCGTGCCAGATGATTGTGAGGGGAAGAGATGGTATGCAAATTGCAGGGGGGTCAATTTAAACTATGAAAACTATGAAAACTATGAAAACTATGAAAACTATGAAAACTATGAAAACTATGAAAACTATGAAAACTATGAAAACTATGAAAACTATGAAAACTATGAAAACTATGAAAACTATGAAAACTATGAAAACTATGAAAACTATGAAAACTATGAAAACTATGAAAACTATGAAAACTATGAAAACTATGAAAACTATGAAAACTATGAAAACTATGAAAACTATGAAAACTATGAAAACTATGAAAACTATGAAAACTATGAAAACTATGAAAACTATGAAAACTATGAAAACTATGAAAACTATGAAAACTATGAAAACTATGAAAACTATGAAAACTATGAAAACTATGAAAACTATGAAAACTATGAAAACTATGAAAACTATTTACAGGGCTAGCCTGTGTCACCAGAACCAGCAGGTGAAGATGTGGAGGTGACGTTGATCAATGTGATCAATGTTGCTCCTCATCCCGGAAGCCTCCAATTCCCGCAGCTCCCAGCTCGACAATACAATGGTCGCTGTCATCGGACCCTGGGCAAAAAAAGCACAGATTGAATCTTTTAATAATGGAGAAAGAAACAAAAGAATAAACAAGCAAGCACATTCCCATTAAAGGCTCCAAATTAGTGCAAATACTTACCGACCATTGCATTGTCGGATGTTGCAGGAGGAGGAATGCCAGAGGTAAGGCTGTCGGAAGGAAGGGAAGAGGGAAGGCTGTCGGAAGGAAGGGAAGAGGGAAGGCTGTCGGAAGGAAGGGAAGAGGGAAGGCTGTCGGAAGGAAGGGAAGAGGGAAGGCTAGCGCAGGGAAGACGGACACAGGGAAGACGGACGGAAGGAAGGGAAGCGGGACTGGCATCCTCCTCCTGAACCAGGGAGATGCGGGATTGGGAGGGATCCGGGACGTAGGGGGCAACATATATCACCCGGACCTCCACATCTTCAACTGGTGGCTCTGGTGACACTCGCTGCCATCGCCTTCTGTGGGTTGAAGAAGACAAAAAGAACAAAATCCCAGTGAGTGTTCCATTGCTTTGTCAAAAGGACAACAAAGTCCATTCTTATAGATTGGGGGTTGGGCTAGAAGACCTTCAAGGTCCCTTCCAACCCCAAGGGAGACTATCCTTCCTCCCATTAGCCCAACCAGGATTTGAGGGGTGGGCTTTCCAGGGCCCCAGGCCTCCCTCAGTTGTGGGGACGCCACTACCCCGATCAGGAGCCACTTACTTGCAAATGTGCAAAAGTTTCCAGAGAAGGAAGACCAAATATACAACGATCAGCAGGATTGTTACGATAAAGAATCGTTCGTTTTCCATGTCTGAAAGAGAAATGGGGAGGGGGAGAAGAGTAAATTTCTGTTCTCCGTGGTTGGTGCTTCCCCACCAAGATTAAATATTTTTTTTTTTTTGTTTATTAGATTTGTATGCCGCCCCTCTCCGTAGACTCGGGACGTCTAACAACAACAATATAACAACATATAACAAATCTAACATTTAAAAGAACTAAAGACCCTTATTAAAAGCCCAACATACACACAAATATACCATGCATAAATTGTATAGGCCTGGGGGGAAGGAATAATTCAATTCCCCCATGCCTGACGACAGAGGTGGGTTTTAAGGAACTTACAAAAGGCAAGGAAGGTGGGGGCAGTTCTGATCTCTGGAGGGAGCTGGTTCCAGAGGGTCGGGGCTGCCACAGAGAAGGCTCTTCCCCTGGGTCCCGCCAGACGACATTGTTTAGTCGACGGGACCTGGAGAAGCCAACTCTGTGGGACCTAACTGGTCGCTGGGATTCGTGCGGCAGAAGGCGGTTACCTCAAGGGGGGGATGGGACTTTTTGCCTCCGCCAGTTGGATGAAGCTCTTTCCTCCGCAGCAGCAGGAGACTTACAGAATGATAGAGAGGGAAGGGACCTCAGTGGCCATCTAGTCTGACCCCCAGCTCAAGCAGGAGAATGGAGGGGACTGCAAAGACCATCTAGTCTGACCCCCAGCTCAAGCAGGAGAATGAAACCGAATGATAGAGATGGAGGGGACTTCAGAGGCCATCTAGTCTGACCCCCAGCTCAAGCAGGAGAATGAAATAGAATGATAGAGATGGAGGGGACCTCAGAGGCCATCTAGTCTGATCCCCAGCTCAAGCAGGAAAATGAAACAGAATGATAGAGATGGAGGGGACCTCAGAGACCATCTAGTCCAACCCTCTTCGTAAGCAGGAGAATTGGTCTTCCGGTCAAATTCTTGGGCTGCTAAATTGGCTGGTGGAACTCCTTGCCTCACAACACGCTAATCCTTTAAAAGCTAATTTGGGAACCCAATCAGAGCAGTCCCCTCAAAGGAGGGGTGGGAGAGAGTGCTAGATAGCATTTTCTTAGCAAAGGACAGATGTGAAGTTACTCGTTACTGTCTGGGACCCCTTTATGACCTGCTCCTCATGGTAATCTTTGGAATTTTTACTATGCGTGGAGCATTTATGACAAAAGACATGGGAGTAGGGGGCCACCCTCCACCCATACACATTTAACAAGAGTTGGAAGGGACCTTGGTGGTCATCCAGTCCCACCCTGACCTTCCACCCATACACATTTGACAAATTCTGACCTGCTAAATTGGCCGGGGGTACACACTGCTACATGGTCCTCTCTCAAACTCCCTTTGCATTTCTCTCTGTCTCTCTGTCTCTCTCTCTGTCTCTCTTTCTCTCTACCCAGGGTCCCTTCCAACACTTGTTAATTTGTTTGGGCATCTGTAGATGTCACTGACTTGAGAAGGGGGTTGGACTAGATGACCTCTGTGATCCCTTCCATCTCTCTGATTCTGTAGAAATCTGCTTGAGAAGGGGGTTGGACTAGATGATCTCTATGATTCTAGATGACCTCCTTAAGGTCCCATCCAATTCTGTAAGGGTAACAACCGTTCTGATTGGATGGTGGCGAAGTGTCCCATGTGGCCCAAAGGCTGTGGCTGAATGTGGATTTTTGTGGCCAAAGGGCTGGGGCCAAGAGCTAGGGGCCTTTGGGCGAGGGAGAGAAGGCAGCGGCCGATCAGCTGCTGCGGAGGAAAGAGCTTTGTCCAAATGGCGTAGGCAAAATGTCCTAAACCCCCTCAAGGTGGAACTCCTATGGAAAGAAGAAGAAAAAATTGCCAGGACTAAAAATCAAGTCCTGCTTACCATAGTTCCCTCTAAGCTGAGCAGTGAGCAATCGCTCACTTAAAAATCATCAACCCTACCAATTCCTAACATCTAAACTAAACAAAAATAAAATTATGTTTAAATGGCTGATACCAGAAGGGATACTCATAACTCTACTGGACAAAAAATACAAAATAACGACACCGGAAAATGCAAAGGAATTTTATGAAGAATTATTAAAACCCCTTGGAGAAAGATTTTCAAAAGAAATAGAAGATAAAGATACAACAAACACCGAAGAATCAAGTTTAGAAGACATCATCCAAGAAAAAGAGCCAGAAACAACACAAACTGAGGAAAATGACCCACAGAAACTACAAAACAAACATGACAGACAAGGACCGATCACAAGGGCAAAAACCAAAGCCAAAAAATAAAAATGGCAGAAAATTAGATATTACAACACAAAAAGACAACATTACCATATTCTCAACGAATATCAATGGATTGAATTCAGTCAGAAAAAGAGAAAAAAATTTCCACAAACTCCTAAGCCATAATTTCCACATTACATCACCTACAAAAAGATAATGACAAAATTGAACGGGTCCAAAGACGGGCTACAAGAATGGTGGAAGGTCTTAAGTATAAAACGTATCAGGAAAGACTTAATGAACTCAATCTGTATAGTCTGGAAGACAGAAGGAAAAGGGGGGACATGATCGAAACATTTAAATATGTTAAAGGGTTAAATAGGGTTCAGGAGGGAAGTGTTTTTAACAGGAAAGTGAACAAAAGAACAGGGGGACACAATCTGAAGTTAGTTGGGGGAAAGATCAAAGGCAACATGAGAAAATATTATTTTACTGAAAGAGTAGTAGATCCTTGGAACAAACTTCCAGCAGACGTGGTTGGTAAATCCGCAGTAACCGAATTTAAACATGCCTGGGATAAACATATATCCATTGTAAGATAAAATACAGGAAATAGTAAAAGGGCAGACTAGATGGACCATGGGGTCTTTTTCTGCCGTCAGTCTTCTATGTTTCTATGTTTCTACATGTCTACAAGAAACACATATCGTAAAAAAAGACATCATGACCTTATTACTCCCAGGTCTTGGCGAACTTTTTACCTCATCAGCATTAGTTGAAAGGAGAGGAATAGCAATATATGTCAAAAGTCAATATAAACCAAAACTTATATATGAAGAACCTGATGGCCAAATTTTAATGGTACAAATAACGATAAAAAACGAACAATTAACAATAATAGGAATATATGCACCCACTATTAATCAACCAGCATTTTACACACAACTACATAAAAAAATTCTAGAACTAAATTTAACAAATTTTATTATAATAGGTGATTTCAACGCAATACACAACAAAAGCAAAGACCATAAGAGTAGCAAACACCACTGTTCTCGAAAAATCCTCCCATCTACATTTGATCACCTAACATACGAATTTGCCCTTCAAGATATATGGAGAACACACCACCCGGAAAATACACAATACTGTACACTTTTTTCTCATACCCACACAAATCCTGGTACCGCATAGATATGGCTTGGTCCTATTCTTATATCATAAACCAAACAAGAGAAATAAAAATCTTACCTGCCACATGGGCCGACCATAACCCCATACTCTGAACTCTCAATAACCAAGACTCTATAACATACAAAAGATGGACTATGAACTATTCCACCATAAATGAAGAACAGTTTAAAACCAAAATAGAAAACGAATTACCACCTTTTATAACGACCAACTGCGAAGGAGATACAACTTTACAGGTAGTTTGGGATGCAATGAAAGCCTATATACGTGGAATATATATATCCTACTCAGCCTACACTAACAAACAAAAAAAAGAGAAACTTAACAGTCTTAACATAAAACTACAGGAAGCAGAAACAACATTACAGCAATATCCAGATGACCCAGCAATACTAATTAAAATCAAAACCATAAAACATGAAATAAATCTAGAAACTCAACAACAACTCACTGCCAAATATAAAACCCTAAAACAACTAAATTTTGAATTTGCTAACAAACCCGGTCGATGGTTGGCCTTTAAACTGGCGCAACAAAAAGCTGACAAAATTATAGAATCTCTTTATGACAATTCGGGCTTACTGAAAACAAACACAGAGGAAAAGAAAAACATAATACAGCAATATTATCAAGACCTATACAATTCAGACAAACCAGATAATTCTGCAATTAAAAAATACTTAGCTCTAAACGAAACATTTCAGATAACAGAGGAACAAAGAAAAAAGCTAAATAGAAATATCACTTTTACAGAAATTAAATTGGCTATTGCAAAACAACACAATAATAAAACACCAGGACCTGACGGTATTCCTTCAGAATTCTATAAGCACCACCAGGACATACTAGAACCAATAATGCTAAATTTATATAATCAGGCACTACAACAAGGCAAACTTCCGAAAACATGGTCCGAAGCCTACATTACCATTATACCAAAGGAAAACAAAGACAAAAAATACTTAGAAAACTACCGGCCAATTTCATTACTAAACACAGACTACAAAATCTTTTCATCTATAATTGCAGAACGCTTCAAAAATATATTAAATAATATCATACATTCGGACCAAAACGGATTTTTACCAAAAAGAAATATAAGCAATAATACCCGAACTATACTTAACACCATAGAATACTATAACGAAAATCGTGATAAACCAGTGGCACTCATGTTTATTGACTTGAAAAAAGCCTTCGACTCCCTTTATTGGGAATATTTTATAATACAAATCGAACACATGAAATTTGGAGATAACTTTACTAATTTAATAAAATCTATTTATTCCCAACAAACAGCAAAAATACTTTTCAACAAAGCCATCACAGAAGAAATAACAATAACGAGAGGAGTACGCCAGGGATGCCCTTTAGCACCTTTAATTTTTATATTAGCTATCGAAACATTTTAAAAAAATATAAGAAACAATGAAAAAATAAATGGACTTAAAATAAAAAAGAAACATTTCAAAATTCAAGCGTTCGCAGATGATATAGTACTTACAATTCAAGACCCCCTTAAATCAGCCCTCATTCTAATGAGGGAAATCCATAGATTTGGGGAAATAACCGGTCTTAAAATTAACCTTGATAAAACTCAAATTATAACAAAAAACATGACAGTAGAACAAAACTCTATACTGGAACAAACCCTTAATATAAAAATAGTGAAAAAAACCAAGGGATGTTAGGAGGGAGGGAGAGAAGGGAGGGAGGGAGGGAGAGAAGGAGGGAGGGATGGAAGGAGGGATGGATGGATGGATGGATGGAGGGAGGGATGTTAGGAGGGAGGGAGAGAAGGGAAGGAGGGAGGGAGGGAGTGATGGAAGGAGGGATGGATGGATGGAGGGAGGGAGGGATGATAGGAGGGAGGGAGAGAAGGGAAGGAGGGAGGGAGGGAGAGAAGGAGGGAGTGATGGAAGGACTGTATGCTTTCATTCAAGTCACTTCTCTCTCCCTTTCCTGCCATTCTCTGTAGATGACTCTGAAGACCCCCAGCCATCAACATCTTCTGCTTCTTCAGCCCCAGCCACATTCACAGCAAGCAAAGGGTGGTTTGACAGATTTCAACGGCGCTATGGCCTGAAGAGTGTGTCATTGCATGGAGAAGCTGCCTCAGCAGATACAGGTGCAGCTGAAAACTTTGTCCGGCGCACCTTTAAAGATCTAATTGCAGAAGGGGACTACCATCCAGAACAGGTGTTCAACATGGATGAAACAGGCCTGTTCTGGAAGAGGATGCCTTCACGGACTTTCTTGATGCAAGATGAAGCCAAAGCCCCTGGCTTTAAGGCCATGAAAGATAGAGTGACTTTGGTCATGTGTGGGAATGCAGCAGGCTTTTTGCTGAAGCCAGGGCTAATTTATAAGTCACAAAATCCAAGAGCCCTCAAGAACAGAAATAAGAATGCATTGCCAGTGTACTGGATGCATAATCCTAAAGCATGGATTACAAAACCCCTCACGCGGGACTGGTTTCATCACTGCTTCATCCCACAGGTGCAGGTTTATTTGGCTGCCAAAGGACTAGATTTCAAAGTGCTTCTCCTAATGGACAATGCCGGAGGCCATGATGATCTGGCAGATGAACATGATGGGGTGCAAGTCGAATTCTTGCCACCAAACACCACATCGCTTATCCAGCCATGGATCAAGGTATTATCCGCGCATTTAAGGCACTGTACACGCGCAATTCTCTTGGAAGCATTGTGGAAGCAATGGAAGCTGATCAAAACTTCACATTGAAGGCCTACTGGCGTCAGTACACAATTGCATCTTGTCTGAAGAACATTCAGAGTGCCTTAGTGGATATGAAGTCACAGACAATGAATGCCTGCTGGAGGAAATTGTGGCCAGAAGTGGTGCATGATCACAGGGGATTTGCTCCCGAAGAAATTCAAGATGCTGCAGTCCAGAAGTCTGTGAAGCTGGCACAGGCACTGGGTGGAGAAGGCTTCGTTGACATGACACCAGAGGAAGTCAATGGTTTGATAGATGAGCATGGCCTACCGCTGACAGATAAAGATCTGGAGGAGCTGACCAGGTCAGCGAGCGAAGAAGAGGAGGGAGCTGTAGAAGCTGAGGAAGAAGAAGATGTTGGCCTAACGCTAGAGCGGCTTGCAGAAATGAACACAACTGCTGCACATCTGCAACGCATGGCGGAACTTTGGGATCCCAACATGACTCGCTCTATACACTTTAAGGCCTCCCTTGACAACACCATTGCACAATACAGAGCCTTGTTAGCCAAGCAAAAGAAAACGCGCCAACAACTGCCCATAACTATGTTTGTCACGAAAACCAAGAGGTCTGCCACAACATCACCTGCAGCGTCCATTGTAGACATGGTGATAGAAGAAGATCCCGATTTATCCTAGTTATGCTAACCCCCCCCCCCCAAAATGTAAAAAATGTAAATAAATATTTTTATTGTTTCTATCAGGATGACTAAGTGTTATTCAATGTGTACAGTACAGGTTACAGGTACAGGTAGAGGTACAGTAAGGGGATGGGAAATGGTAATTTGTGGGTTGAAAGTGTTGGGACAGAGTGGCATAGAGAAGAATGAATGAATGACTGAGTGAATGAAATTCAAACACAGGTGAGGGCTGGGGTTTTTTATTCTGTCATTGTTTAAGTGCTTTTTACGAAAGGAAGGAGGGAGGGATGGAAGGAGGACATGAGAGCCAAAAACCAGGTTAAAAATGGACTTTAAAATCAAAAGTGGCAGGTTTACTCACTGAAAACTAGGAACTTGACCAGAAAAAACCAGGTTAAAAATGGACTTTAAAATAAAAAGTGGCAGGTTTTCTCACTGAGAGCTCGGAACTTGACCAGAAAAAACCAGGTTAAAAATGGACTTTAAAATCAAAAGTGGCAGGTTTACTCACTGAGAGCTAGGAACTTGACTAGAAAAAACCAGGTTAAAAATGGACTTTAAAATCAAAAGTGGCAGGTTTACTCACTGAGAGCTAGGAACTTGACCAGAAAAAACCAGGTTAAAAATGGACTTTAAAATCAAAAGTGGCAGGTTTACTCACTGAGAGCTAGGAACTTGACCAGAAAAAACCAGGTTAAAAATGGACTTTAAAATCAAAAGTGGCAGGTTTACTCACTGAGAGCTAGGAACTTGACCAGAAAAAACCAGGTTAAAAATGGACTTTAAAATCAAAAGTGGCAGGTTTACTCACTGAGAGGTAGGAACTTGACCAGAAAAAACCAGGTTAAAAATGGACTTTAAAATCAAAAGTGGCAGGTTTACGTACTCACTGAGAGCTAGGAACTTGACCAGAAAAAACCAGGTTAAAAATGGACTTTAAAATCAAAAGTGGCAGGTTTACTCACTGAGAGCTTGGAACTTGACCAGAAAAAACCAGGTTAAAAATGGACTTTAAAATCAAAAGTGGCAGGTTTACTCACTGAGAGCTAGGAACTTGACCAGAAAAAACCAGGTTAAAAATGGACTTTAAAATCAAAAGTGGCAAGTTTACTCAATGAGAGCTAGGAAGTTGACCAGAAAAAACCAGGTTAAAAATGGACTTTAAAATCAAAAGTGGCAGGTTTACACACTGAGAGCTAGGAACTTGACCAGAAAAAACCAGGTTAAAAATGGACTTTAAAATCAAAAGTGGCAGGTTTACTCACTGAGAGCTAGGAACTTGACCAGAAAAAACCAGGTTAAAAATGGACTTTAAAATCAAAAGTGGCAGGTTTACTCACTGAGAGCTAGGAACTTGACCAGAAAAAACCAGGTTAAAAATGGACTTTAAAATCAAAAGTGGCAAGTTTACTCACTGAGAGCTAGGAACTTGACCAGAAAAAACCACGTTAAAAATGGACTTTAAAATCAAAAGTGGCAGGTTTACTCACTGAGAGCTAGGAACTTGACCAGAAAAAACCAGGTTAAAAATGGACTTTAAAATCAAAAGTGGCAGGTTTACTCACTGAGAGCTAGGAACTAGACCAGAAAAAACCAGGTTAAAAATGGACTTTAAAATCAAAAGTGGCAGGTTTACTCACTGAGAGCTAGGAACTTGACCAGAAAAAACCAGGTTAAAAATGGACTTTAAAATCAAAAGTGGCAGGTTTACTCACTGAGAGCTAGGAACTTGACCAGAAAAAACCAGGTTAAAAATGGACTTTAAAATCAAAAGTGGCAAGTTTACTCACTGAGAGCTAGGAACTTGACCAGAAAAAACCAGGTTAAAAATGGACTTTAAAATCAAAAGTGGCAAGTTTACTCACTGAGAGCTAGGAACTTGACCAGAAAAAACCAGGTTAAAAATGGACTTTAAAATCAAAAGTGGCAAGTTTACTCACTGAGAGCTAGGAACTTGAACAGAAAAAACCAGGTTAAAAATGGACTTTAAAATCAAAAGTGGCAAGTTTACTCACTGAGAGCTAGGAACTTGACCAGAAAAAACCAGGTTAAAAATGGACTTTAAAATCAAAAGTGGCAAGTTTACTCACTGAGAGCTAGGAACTTGACCAGAAAAAACCAGGTTAAAAATGGACTTTAAAATCAAAAGTGGCAAGTTTACTCACTGAGAGGTAGGAACTTGACCAGAAAAAACCAGGTTAAAAATGGACTTTAAAATCAAAAGTGGCAAGTTTACTCACTGAGAGGTAGGAACTTGACCAGAAAAAACCAGGTTAAAAATGGACTTTAAAATCAAAAGTGGCAAGTTTACTCACTGAGAGGTAGGAACTTGACCAGAAAAAACCAGGTTAAAAATGGACTTTAAAATCAAAAGTGGCAAGTTTACTCACTGAGAGCTAGGAACTTGACCAGAAAAAACCAGGTTAAAAATGGACTTTAAAATCAAAAGTGGCAGGTTTACTCACTGAGAGCTAGGAACTTGACCAGAAAAAACCAGGTTAAAAATGGACTTTAAAATCAAAAGTGGCAGGTTTACTCACTGAGAGCTAGGAACTTGACCAGAAAAAACCAGGTTAAAAATGGACTTTAAAATCAAAAGTGGCAGGTTTACTCACTGAGAGCTAGGAACTTGACCAGAAAAAACCAGGTTAAAAATGGACTTTAAAATCAAAAGTGGCAGGTTTACTCACTGAGAGCTAGGAACTTGACCAGAAAAAAACAGGTTAAAAATGGACTTTAAAATCAAAAGTGGCAAGTTTACTCACTGAGAGCTAGGAACTTGACCAGAAAAAACCAGGTTAAAAATGGACTTTAAAATCAAAAGTGGCAGGTTTACTCACTGAGAGCTAGGAACTTGACCAGAAAAAACCAGGTTAAAAATGGACTTTAAAATCAAAAGTGGCAGGTTTACTCACTGAGAGCTAGGAACTTGACCAGAAAAAACCAGGTTAAAAATGGACTTTAAAATCAAAAGTGGCAGGTTTAGTCACTGAGAGCTAGGAACTTGACCAGAAAAAACCAGGTTAAAAATGGACTTTAAAATCAAAAGTGGCAGGTTTAGTCACTGAGAGCTAGGAACTTGACCAGAAAAAACCAGGTTAAAAATGGACTTTAAAATCAAAAGTGGCAGGTTTACTCACTGAGAGCTAGGAACTAGACCAGAAAAAACCAGGTTAAAAATGGACTTTAAAATCAAAAGTGGCAGGTTTACTCACTGAGAGCTAGGAACTTGACCAGAAAAAACCAGGTTAAAAATGGACTTTAAAATCAAAAGTGGCAAGTTTACTCACTGAGAGCTAGGAACTTGACCAGAAAAAACCAGGTTAAAAATGGACTTTAAAATCAAAAGTGGCAAGTTTACTCACTGAGAACTAGGAACTTGACCAGAAAAAACCAGGTTAAAAATGGACTTTAAAATCAAAAGTGGCAAGTTTACTCACTGAGAGCTAGGAACTTGACCAGAAAAAACCAGGTTAAAAATGGACTTTAAAATCAAAAGTGGCAAGTTTACTCACTGAGAGCTAGGAACTTGACCAGAAAAAACCAGGTTAAAAATGGACTTTAAAATCAAAAGTGGCAAGTTTACTCACTGAGAGCTAGGAACTTGACCAGAAAAAACCAGGTTAAAAATGGACTTTAAAATCAAAAGTGGCAAGTTTACTCACTGAGAGCTAGGAACTTGACCAGAAAAAACCAGGTTAAAAATGGACTTTAAAATCAAAAGTGGCAAGTTTACTCACTGAGAGCTAGGAACTTGACCAGAAAAAACCAGGTTAAAAATGGACTTTAAAATCAAAAGTGGCAAGTTTACTCACTGAGAGCTAGGAGCTTGACCAGAAAAAACCAGGTTAAAAATGGACTTTAAAATCAAAAGTGGCAAGTTTACTCACTGAGAGCTAGGAGCTTGACCAGAAAAAACCAGGTTAAAAATGGACTTTAAAATCAAAAGTGGCAGGTTTACTCACTGAGAGCTAGGAACTTGACCAGAAAAAACCAGGTTAAAAATGGACTTTAAAATCAAAAGTGGCAGGTTTACGTACTCACTGAGAGCTAGGAACTTGACCAGAAAAAACCAGGTTAAAAATGGACTTTAAAATCAAAAGTGGCAAGTTTACTCACTGAGAGCTAGGAACTTGACCAGAAAAAACCAGGTTAAAAATGGACTTTAAAATCAAAAGTGGCAAGTTTACTCACTGAGAGCTAGGAACTTGACCAGAAAAAACCAGGTTAAAAATGGACTTTAAAATCAAAAGTGGCAAGTTTACTCACTGAGAGCTAGGAACTTGACCAGAAAAAACCAGGTTAAAAATGGACTTTAAAATCAAAAGTGGCAAGTTTACTCACTGAGAGCTAGGAACTTGACCAGAAAAAACCAGGTTAAAAATGGACTTTAAAATCAAAAGTGGCAAGTTTACTCACTGAGAGCTAGGAACTTGACCAGAAAAAACCAGGTTAAAAATGGACTTTAAAATCAAAAGTGGCAGGTTTACTCACTGAGAGCTAGGAACTTGACCAGAAAAAACCAGGTTAAAAATGGACTTTAAAATCAAAAGTGGCAGGTTTACGTACTCACTGAGAGCTAGGAACTTGACCAGAAAAAACCAGGTTAAAAATGGACTTTAAAATCAAAAGTGGCAGGTTTACGTACTCACTGAGAGCTAGGAACTTGACCAGAAAAAACCAGGTTAAAAATGGACTTTAAAATCAAAAGTGGCAGGTTTACTCACTGAGAGCTAGGAACTTGACCAGAAAAAACCAGGTTAAAAATGGACTTTAAAATCAAAAGTGGCAGGTTTACTCACTGAGAGCTAGGAACTTGACCAGAAAAAAACCAGGTTAAAAATGGACTTTAAAATCAAAAGTGGCAGGTTTACTCACTGAGAGCTAGGAACTTGACCAGAAAAAACCAGGTTAAAAATGGACTTTAAAATCAAAAGTGGCAGGTTTACTCACTGAGAGCTAGGAACTTGACCAGAAAAAACCAGGTTAAAAATGGACTTTAAAATCAAAAGTGGCAGGTTTACTCACTGAGAGCTAGGAACTTGACCAGAAAAAACCAGGTTAAAAATGGACTTTAAAATCAAAAGTGGCAGGTTTACGTACTCACTGAGAGCTAGGAACTTGACCAAAAAAAAACCAGGTTAAAAATGGACTTTAAAATCAAAAGTGGCAAGTTTACTCACTGAGAGCTAGGAACTTGACCAGAAAAAACCAGGTTAAAAATGGACTTTAAAATCAAAAGTGGCAAGTTTACTCACTGAGAGCTAGGAACTTGACCAGAAAAAACCAGGTTAAAAATGGACTTTAAAATCAAAAGTGGCAAGTTTACTCACTGAGAGCTAGGAACTTGACCAGAAAAAACCAGGTTAAAAATGGACTTTAAAATCAAAAGTGGCAAGTTTACTCACTGAGAGCTAGGAACTTGACCAGAAAAAACCAGGTTAAAAATGGACTTTAAAATCAAAAGTGGCAAGTTTACTCACTGAGAGCTAGGAACTTGACCAGAAAAAACCAGGTTAAAAATGGACTTTAAAATCAAAAGTGGCAAGTTTACTCACTCAGAGCTAGGAACTTGACCAGAAAAAACCAGGTTCAAAATGGACTTTAAAATCAAAAGTGGCAAGTTTACTCACTGAGAGCTAGGAACTTGACCAGAAAAAACCAGGTTAAAAATGGACTTTAAAATCAAAAGTGGCAAGTTTACTCACTGAGAGCTAGGAACTTGACCAGAAAAAACCAGGTTAAAAATGGACTTTAAAATCAAAAGTGGCAAGTTTACTCACTGAGAGCTAGGAACTTGAGAGCAGGAAAAAACCATGAAAAATAACCATTGCCAGCCTCCGAACTGCCGTTGCCCCACCGTCTGCGCACGCGTGGCCTTAAAATAATTTTAAAAAAGATCGTGCATGCGCAGACGGTGTTTTTACTTCCGCAGCGCTACTTCGCGAAAACCCGCTCGTTGCAGAGGGTCCTGGAACGGAACCCTCGCAATAACCGGGGGATCACTGTTTTTGGACCCAATATAAAAATGATTTCTAGACTATACACCTACTTGTTAAAACAGGATACTATAAAGGAACAAATGAAAGGGTCAATGATTGCATGGACACAAAATTTTGGATACATAATAACACTCACGGAATGGGAAAAAAATATACACAATCAACTACAAAATGACACTCGCTGTTTCCTACAAAGAAAATCTTTACAAAATGATATACAGATGGCACCTTCCACCAGCTAGGCTTTCTAAAATGTACCCAAACGTATCTTCTCTTTGCTGGAAATGTAAAAAAAATCAGGGAACATACTATCATATGTGGTGGACCTGTACATACGCCCAAAAATTTTGGACACAAATTAAAAAAATAATGGACCAAGTCATATTGACAAAGATTATAATTAAACCAGAGCTATTTCTTCTGGGCATTTTTAGACAGAAATTAAGTAAAGAAGACAGATACCTCACCATCCAAATACTAATGGCCGCCAGGCTAACATATGCACAACATTGGAAAAACGAAGGCATTCTGACAAATCTAACTATCATTACTAAAATTATGGAATGTGCCGAACTAACAAAATTAACAATGGAAATTCAGAACAAAAATGATTCAGAGTTCTACAAGGCCTGGGAGAAATGGTTCAGATGGCTATCCAACTCTAAGGAAGACAAAGTGAAAAATAACCAAAATTGTTTAAGATGAACCAAAATAAGGATATGTATAACCAAAAATCGGATCAAAAATAACTCAATCCCTGTCTGAGTTCAATCCACTTGATAACTATCAGAAATCTACTAATATTACAATCTATGATTAAATTCTACTAACAAAAACAATAAATATAATCCATCTAAGTCGTCACAACCCAAACGTCTGCTCGCTTGCAGGTATTACCTCTCATCCTGCTATATCTCTCTCTTCTTTCTCTTTTCTCTCTTTATTTTTTCTCTTTCTCTCCCTTTTCTCCCTATCTTTTCTCTTCCCACATTACTGTTGGATTATCAAATATTACAGCTATAAGATACTTAATTAAGAACTCTGAATACGAAATATTTACATATGGACAAATACCCGAAATGTACATACAATAATATATATAAGCTGTGATATAACAATATTGTTTATCCCACTCCCCTCCCACTTTTCTTTTCTGTACTCCCATCTCCGTTCCCCCAGTTTTATTCCTTTTTGTATAAATTAATAAAGTATATTTTTTTTAAAAAATCATCATCAACTCAGAGTTTTCCAAACCTGCCCAGAAGCCGAGAGGGAAAGAGTGAGAGGGAAGGAGAGAGAGAGGAAGAGAGGAAGAGAGAGAAACAGACAGAAAAAAGAGAGGAAGGAAAAGAGAAAGGAAAAAAATGGGAGTAAGGAAGAGAGAAAGAAAATCAAAATCTAGTTTGAAACTAGCTCAACTATTTAAGTGGCATTTTGATATTGATAGAGTTGCCCTATTATGAGCTCACTGTTATAGACACACAGTACAGTATTTTATTTTGAAATTCTCTGAGGCAAAACAGGGTGGGTTGTTTGTTTGTTTGTTTGTTTGTTTGTTTATTTATTTATTTATTTATTTATTTATTTATTATTCCTGTGCCGCCCAGACACTATACTTTTCCGCCCACCCCCCAAAAAAAATTAGAGGGAACACTGCGCTTACTATTCAGTCGTCTCCAAATCGTCTCGAAACTTCAACTGTCAGCTTCCTATACAAGCTGTTTCTCCATCCACTAACTCAGTTGAAGTGAGTAACTGAAAAGAATCCAACAGAATCCTGGTATCATGTCTGCCTCTACTCAACATTTGACCCCTCCCTCCCTTGGAATCCCCCCCACCCTTCAGCTCTCAAGGGAAGGGGAAGAGTTGAGGGGCCCTCAGCAGAGGGGAATCCGCAGGGTCCTGCCTAACTAGGGGATGGACTAGGAGACCTCCAAGGCCCCTTCCAACTCTGTCCCAGCCCTAGCAGCCAACACACAGATCCCCCTCCGGCTCAGGAAGGCCAAGAATAAGCCCCCTTTGGTGTTCTTGCCTGGGTCACGAAGCAGAGCCCCCAATGGGGACCCTGGGAGGGCCACGCTCTGTGGGGCTTCCCCAGAAGTGACCACCCTAGCCTTGGTTCAATCCCACCTGTGTCCATGGACTAGTCCAGTGTTTCCCAACTTTGGCAACTTGAAGAAATTTGGACTTCAACTCCCAGAATTCCCCAGCCAGCATTCGCTCTGTGGGGCTTCCCCAGAAGTGACCACCCTAGCCTTGGTTCAATCCCACTTGTGTCCATGGACTAGTCCAGTGTTTCCCAACCTTGGCATTCGCTGGCTAGGGAATTCTGGGAGTTGAAGTCCAAATTTCTTCAAGTTGCCAAGGTTGGGAAACCCTGGACTAGGCCATCCAATTATATCCACCCCCATGGCAAAAACCGAATTCCTCCCTTTTTAGGCCTGGCAGGTTCCACTCCTATTGCCAAGGGAAGCTCAGGCACCAGACCCGAGGGGCAGCCCTTTTCCTTCTTCAGGGACGGGAGGGACCCCAGAAGCCCCATTCAGCCCAGATCCCAAAGGGGCTTTTCAAAAGGCAGCCGGGATTTCTTGGGGGGCGGTTTGAATGGAAAGGTTTATCCTCTTTGCAGAGTCGTTGGGTGGTGAGCATTGGGAAGGTCAGTCGTGAGCCCTCTGGGAGGCCTTGAAGACCCCTGGGGGTTTATCTGCACCCGCCGGGTCACCTGAATCAGGGGGCTTCCAGAGAGCCTTTGGGGGAAGCCTTTGGAGCCTGGGGAGGGCGGAACACGAGCCTACTGGGCCCACCGGAAGTTGGGAAAGAAGCCATTTCCAGGCTCCAGAGGGCAGGTAAAGGTCCGCCGGCCATCTGTGGCACCCATGCCATAGGTTCGGCATCACTGTCTTATGCAGACCTGGGCAAAGTGTGGACCGGGGGCCGGATGCGGCCCGCCCGCTGTCTGTGACCAGCCTGCGGAGGTTGGAAGGAAGAAAGGACGGACGGATGGACGGAAGGAAGGAGGGAGGGAGGGAGGGAGGTGGGAAGGTAGGAAGGTAGGAAGGAGGGAGGGAGGGAGGGAAGGAAGAAAGCAAGGAGAAATGGAGGGAGGAAAGAAAGAAGGAAGGAGAAATGGAGGGAGGGAGGAAGGAAGGAAGGAAGGAGAAATGGAGGGAGGAAAGAAAGAAGGAAGGAGAAATGGAGGGAGGGAGGAAGAAAGAAAAAATTCTCTTTTCATGCCCTTTTGCAAAAGTCCAATAAATGCTCATTTTTTAATTGTTCATTGGTTTCATTGGCCTTTCCAAGAAATTTAAAGCAAACCCCCCCCCCACTTCTCAGGGAGTGGGCAATTAATTTATAATTATAATATAATTATTTATTTATTGGCAAGAATTCTAAGAGAAATATTACACATCATGCCATCACATCATTTATCTCCCAAACCACTCTTGAACATTGGCTACTCTTGAACTACTCTACAAAAAGACCTAGACTCAGTTTCTGACTGGTCCAACACATGGCAACTCCAAATCTCAACCAGCAAATGCTCTGTCCTACACATCGGCAAAAAGAATCAGAACTTCAAATACAAACTGAATAAACAAATCGTCACAGAGAATTCCCACTCGGTCAAGGACTTCGGGATACTAATAACTAAAGATCTTAATGCCAAAGCCCACTGCAACAACATCGCTAAGAAAGCCTCAAGAGTTGTTCATCTAATCCTACGTAGCTTCTGCTCTGGAAATCTCACATTACTTACCAGAGCTTACAAAACCTTCACCAGACCCATCCTCGAATAAAGCTCATCTGTTTGGAACCCATATCGCATCTCAGACATTAACACCCTTGAAAATGTTCAAAGATACTTCACAAGAAGAGCCCTTCATTCCTCCACTCGAAACAGAATACCCTACGAAAATAGACTTACAATCCTGGGTCTTGAAAGCTTAGAACTACGACACCTTAAACATGATCTAAATATTGCCCGTAAGATCATATGTTGCAATGTCCTGCCTGTCAAAGACTACTTCAGCTTCAACCGCAACAACACAAAAGCACACAACAGATTCAAGCTTAATATTAACCGCTCCAAAATTGACTGTAAAAAACATGACTTTAGTAATCGGGTTGTCAAAGCGTGGAACTCCTTACCGAACTCTATAGTATCATCCCCTAACCCCGAACATTTTACCCTTAGACTATCCACGGTTGACCTCTCCAGATTCCTAAGAGGTCAGTAAGGGGCGTGCATAAGCGCACTAGAGTGCCTTCCATCCCCTGTCCTATAGTCTCTCCTATATATCATATTTCTTCTCTACTATATCCACTATAACCTTCATTGTGTATTATTGTGTATTGGACAAAATAAATAAATAAATAAATAAATAAATAAATAAATAAATAAATAAAATGTCCTTTGTTATGATCATAAAATAAATTTGGCACTCATTCCACATTGGATTTTCCGTATTGAGGTTGGGGGAAATAGTGTGATGACTAAACAGACTGTCCCAAATTATTAAACTTCTTTTTCAAAAGGAAATGCAAGTTCCCAGCATTAAAATTTCCAGAGGTCATCACGCAAGTTGGATTGGGTGGCGTAGAAGTCAAATGAATGAATGAATGAATGAATGAATGAATGAATGCAGTGCAAAAAGCCATCCTTGCAAAGAGTGGCTGAGAAGTGAGGGGTGGGGCTTAATCCCACCACTGGGTGGGCCGGATAGAGTGTGTGGGCAGGCCATACATGTCCGGCGGGCTGGAGTTTAAGGATCCTTGATCTATTGTTTGTAGCCCCTCCATCCACCCTTTCATCCCTGGGCTTGGTGCCTGGTGCCAAGCAAAACAAGACAAGGCACCAAGGACCCATCAGACCTGATTTGGTCCAGCTGCTTCTTTGAAGCAGAAGACAAGAAGGAGGAGAATGGGATCTGGATTTCATCGCAGCCTGTAGCATTGGGCCCTGTCCATCAAGACACTCCCCAGTTAAACCAATGAGGTTGGGAGGAACATCAATGTCAATGAAGGCCGTTGTTCCCAGGGCCACGCAGAGAGGAGACTTCATCCCAGCTATGGTAGTTTCAAAAACCAGAGAGGCAGAGACATTTCATTCAAACTAGTACAGGGAATGATTTAAATGGAATCTGGTGAGGTCGTGGGGCTCCGGGTTTCCTGGCCTGCTATGTTTTCTGCAATTTTGGCCACAAAAGACACGAAGGTGACAGGGGTGGGAAATCCATCGGAACGACAGCTGTGGGGTTGTGTTTTTTTCAAGTCATGCAATGTTGAAGGTTGTCCTTTCGAAGTTGTCCTTGAGAAGTCTGCTCTTACAGGAGACCAGAAACCACCTCCAGTTTCCCTGCCCCAAGCAGAAACCTTGGAGGCCAACTTTTGGAAATGCAGATTTGGTCATTCCGTTCAAGAGAGGGTATTTTGCAACTCCTGGGCAGAATGGCAGGACTAGAAAGCAGCCAAGATCCAAGACAGGATGAAAGCCGTTAGCCACAATAGGCAATTAGCCCAACACCCTTTCATTTTTATTCTATTTCATTTCATTTCATTTAGAAACATAGAAGATTGACGGCAGAAAAAGACCCTGTGGTTCATCTAGTAGTCTGCCCTTATTATATTTTCTGTATTTTATCTGAGGAGGGATATATGTTTGTCCCAGGCATGGTTAAATTCAGTCACTGTGTGTTGTGGTTCAGCCTGAGTCAGATGAAAGACCAGCTGCGTCTCTGCTGGCTCCATGCCCGGGGGAGGGTGAGGGTGAAGTGGAAAGTGACGAGGAGGAACGGCCTGGGAGCCCTGGGGGGGGGGGCTCTCTCAAGCCAGTAGCTTGGAGTCTCTAGAGTCATTAGATGACGAAGCACAAGCCATCATTAGTATGCGACAGAGACGTGTAGATCAAAGGAGGGATCAATTGAAGAAATATTATCACCGGTGAATGAGGAACAGCAGGGGTGGGGGGTCCTCATTAGCAGGGAAGGGTTTATAAGGCAAGCAAACTCTTTCAACAGTGTGGAGTGTTATCAGAGTGGAATTGCTGTATCTGCCTTCTCTCTCAGTGTTTTGTTCCTGGCTGGTGGCCCAGCAGTCTTGAAGACCCGTGGGAGGTTTGTGCCTGTCAGCAACAGCCTCGTTTATCATCAAGGATCCTGTGTTTTTGTATGGACAATTGCCTTTGTGTATCTGTTTGGAGTTCCAGTGTTTTCCTGACTTGTAAGGACATTTTCTGTTGGTTATTTTTCTCTTTCTCATTATAAAACTGTGTTTGGATTCAACCGGTGTGTCTGGCTTATCATTTTGGGTTGGTCATAACTTCCGGAGTGCCCAGACAGAACACTGTGGACTTGCCAACCGCGTCTGTAGGAAGTTTGTTCCAAACATCTACTATTTCAGTAAAATAATATTTTCTCCCATTGCTTCTGATCTTTCTCCCAACTAACCTCAGATGGTGCCCCCTTGTTCTTGTGTTCACTTTCCTATTAAAAACACTTCCCTCCAAACTTTATTTAACTCTTTAACACATTTAAATGTTTCTGTCATTTTATTTTATTGTATTTGTTTGTTAAACATGTATAGGATAGTAGTAGTTTGTATAAACATAACGTAAGTTTAAAAAGTAACGATAAAAGAGGACAATAGGACAGTAGAACAGGATAGTAGTGGTGAGCTTATAACATCTTATAACACTGATAACTTATAACACTAGCTCATAACATCGCAGCATTCTGCAATCTTGTGATTACAATTTACATTCTTCACTATATACTTTCTTCACTGTAGTCATTGGGGAAATTAGCAGGAGGTTGTAAATGCTGATCACGTGATCATGGGACACTGTGTCAGTCTCAAGACCAGAGGGGCAACAATGAGATTCAATCGTCCAATCCTTTATTACCTAATGTCAGAATCTTGCCAAACTAAAGCTATAACTTTTAAAGCTATCCCCAGTGAATATAGGAAATGGTTATTCTGAATTTTCTTCCCCATGCTCAGGATAGGGAAGGGGAGGATAAGGAAGGGAAGGGAAGGGAAAAGGGAAGGGAAAAGGGAAGGGAAAAGGGAAGGGAAAAGGGAAGGGAAGGGGAAGGGAGGGGAAGGGAAGGGAGATTTCCAATGCTCCCTGTCTGATTCCCACAAGGAAACTGAATGGGGAAGACCAGCCAGAAGTTGAAAGTCACTCCTGCTTCCACTGCTTTTTGGCTTACTCATTCTGTTCTTTTTTCCTTTGGACATTCTGTTTCTCTGTTTAAATAAAGAACTATATCTGAAATGATGAGCCAATGTGTTATCCAGTAGTACAGTGGTCGCTGTAAATGTAAGGGCCATCTGCCCTAGGTGAGAATGATCCTCTTTCAGAGGTACAGTATGTGCAAATTACTTTCAGGAGGAAAATATCCCCCTGGGCTTCTAAGAAGCAAATGCTCACTTAATCCTTAATGCCATTCCACTAGCTTTATACACCAGGTTTAGTGAATGCAAGAGAAAGCATGTCTCTCCAATTATTTCCCTAAGTTGCACCATTGATTCAAAACGCATGGAAAATCCCTTTTGGTTTTTCCTCCAAAATGGAACTGCTCTTAAAAGAATAATGGCCATGTGATAGGAAAAACAAGAGAGTTAGAAATGGAAGACAGGGATCGCCAGCTTCTTGAAATAATGCCATAAGTACAATGGTGATGGTGTCATACAGGAGGAAAAAGCTGTAGGTCATGAAAGCTTCTGCCCTTTTAAAAAAAATAATTGGTTGGGAAGGTGTTGCTGAATTCCTGATTTACGTGTGGGTCAATGTATGAGCAGAGTAATCCTTGTTTACCAAGATTGTACACAAACAGAAATGTTTAGATTGAGATCAGTTGTGAATAACTACTCAGCCACACACAGATATCCTAACTTGAATTAAAATTGACTTTGAGAAAAAAACATATGCAGATAAACAGTCTAATGTCATACACATAATATTTTTATTTTATTTATTTATTCTTTGTCCAATATACAATACATATGAAAGAGAATAGACATTAAGTAATATATATAATGATAGAAAGTAAGAAAGAAGAGAAGTAGGAGGAAAGGAGAGAAAATGTATGATATATGAGATAAGGAAAGAAGATTGGACAGGGGACGATAGGCACATCAGTGCACTTATGTACGCCCCTTACTGGCCTCTTAGGAACCTGGAGAGGTCAATCGTGGAGAGTCTTAGAGAGAAATGTTGGGGGCTAGGGGCTGACACCACTGAGTGACAATGAGTTCCACGCTTCGACAATAAGTCAGAATAACAATCCAAATGTTACCAAGTACGTAGTCTTTCTTACCAGTTTTTTTTGTCATAGTCAGCAAACAAAGATCTCAAGCCTAAACACATTTTAACTATAATATATGACTACAATACAGAGAGATTGCAGAGAAAATGCAGAGCACAAGGAGGCACAATCTGAGGTTAGTTGGGGGAAAGATCAGAAGCAACGTGAGAAAATATTATTTTACTGAAGGAGTAGTAGATGTTTGGAACAAACTTCCAGCAGACATGGTTGGTAAATCCACAGTGACTGAATTTAAACAACACTGGGATAAACATATATCCATCCTAACATAAAATACAGGAAATAGTGTAAGGGCAGACTAGATGGACCACAAGGTCTTTTTCTACCATCAATCTTCTATGTTTCTCTTAACAGCGAGTAGCTTACACAAAGAGAAACAGAGAGGGTGACTCAGAGAAATAAGCTATAAACTCTAGCTCCCTCTTGTGGCAGTCTGAAACATCTGCAGCCAATATATTGCCAACCCAACAGTTATGGACAGAGTCCTAACAGTGTGATGGTGAGGAACTGTCTAATAAATTCTAACCTGAAGGTATCGAGGCGTAGCTAGAGAACTTTGTGCAAGATGTCATTTCAGTCTTGATCTACCTACTCTTTGCCCAGCATGAATTGGTTCCCTCCTGCTAACATTCTTCTTGGCTTCCCGCTTTTTCCAGTTCAGCTCCCATGTTGGCATCCTCCCAATCTTTGGTTGCAATTACCTTCCCAAGGCCTTGCAGAAATCAGGCTCTCACTCATGCTGGCTGGGGAATTCTGGGAGTTGAAGTCCACACATCTCAAAGCTGCCAAGGTTGAGGTTCGGGGAGAGGCGGCTCTGGATCTCGGCCGATACCAATCCATCATAGACAACATTGCTTTCCAAATTAAGCGTGGAAGGTCAACCACGCAGAACATAAGTACAGTTAACGTGCATGACATAATCCCCAAAATTGACAGTCGTTGTTTTAGTTTTGACCAAACAGCTGGATTTTGTATATTATAGACAGTCATGGGAAAGCCATCGATAGGACAGTTGCTGGGATGGATATGTTGAAATGCATCTTTCTCCCAATGGCATCCCACCCCTCTGTCATGCTGGCTAGGGAATATTGGCCTGGATAATGGGGACTGCGTGCAGGAGATGTTTCCATATGCCAAGAGAGGAAAGACTCATTGAAAACCCAAACTTTGACGGATAAAGTTTGCATTGAAATTAACCTGGGAAAAAGCCTTGGCAGGTTTCACTGTTGAACTAAGCCAAGATATATTTTAGATAAGGTTGGTTAAACAAATCTCAGTGGCTGAATTCATGCATCACTCTAAGCCAGTGGTTTTCAACTTTGGCAACTTTTAGATTGATGGAGAATTTTGTTTGCTGGAAGTCCTCTGATCTTAAAGTTGCCAAGGTTGAGAAATACTGTCCTGAGATATAAAAAGTGGTTTAGAATCCACAGGGGAGGTGGAATTCAACAGGTTCTGACTAGTTCTGCAGAACCAGTAATTATGAGTAGTTCGGAGAACTGGTAAATATCACCTCTGACTGGCCCTACTCCCATCTATTCTCTGCCTCCCGAGTCCTAGCTGATTGGGAGGAAATGGGGATTTTGCAGTATCCTTCCCCTGGAATGAGGAGGGAATGGAGATTTTACAATATCTTTCCCCTGCCACGCCCACCAAGCCACGCCCACCAAGCCACGCCTACCAAGCGACACCATGATCACTGTTCTGCCGGCATGTTTCAACTGCCCGTAATTAGAGGTTAATTAGTCCAGGAAGACAAACACCACACGATAAAAGGAAACCCCAAAAGTTTTTATAAACAGAAAAACAGAAACAGCTCTCTTTTTAAATGTCAAAGGGATTTTCTGGTAGACACAAGGCACAGGTTAAATGCAGTCCAAGTGCTCACCCAATAACTGGGGAATTGAGTCCAATTCTAAAGTCCAGAAAGTCCACACACAATCTTGAACAGCAAAAACCATGATCTTGACGAAACAATGAATCAGATAAACTGCCATGAGGCTAAAACACCAGGCTGCACTTTTATCTGTAGCAATAATTACAGCAGCCCCACTCAACCACAGGTGGCCTCATTTTCTCTTGTAATAATCCTTCAGTTGTTGTCTCCTATGCATCACTCTACGCATGTGTGGATGTGTCATTAATTGTTGTTCAGAATCCAGGGATGATACAGATGATTGATCTCCTCCTTGGCTGTCTGCCAAAGTCCCCTCTTCCCTGTCACTCACGCTTCCTCGGTCAGAGGAGGCTTTGTCGGCAGATTCCATCGGGAGCAAAACAGGCCTGCGGCATGTGGATGTTTCCCCCACATCCACCTGCACATTGGGGCAGGAGCTGGGCCAGAGCTAACCACAACAATCACCAAGCAACACCCACAGAACCGGTAGTAAAAAAAAATTAAATCCCACCACCGATCCACAGAGATAGACATTCATTCATTCATTCATTCATTCATTCATTCATTCGTTTGTTCATTCATTCATTCATATGACTTCTATGCCACCCAATCCTGTAGGACTCAGGGCGGCTAAATATAAAATGTATAAAATTTATATTTTAACATGTGTGCAGCAGCATCCAAAGAGGGTATTAAAACCCGCAAGTTGGCAGACACATTGCCATAATACCATCTCTGCCATCTTGAATTGTGGGCGTAGCTGAACACATAATTTTGATCAGTTGCTATGGATGAGTGCAATGCATAAGCCAGGCTGATATATTGTTTCTTAAGATTTGTGGAATCTGTGAGGGCTTAGCTAAAACTCTCTGAGCTCACCTGTGCTGCTAAATAGGGAGACCAAACATCTCTCAGAGGGGCTTACCAGAATCAGCTGAATACAGCTAACCCCTTACTTACAGCCATTCCATTAGTGACCATGTGAAGTTATAATGGCATTGAAAAAATGACTTAGAAAAAATGTCCCCCAACACATCACCAGAATGTTGGAAATGTAAACAAAATCAGGGAACATACTACCACATGTGGTGGTCAGGTCAAAAAGCAAAGCAATGCTGGAACAGGTTAAGAAAATGGATTGAAGAGATAACAAACCAACAAACAGATATGAAACTGGAATTATTTTTTATTAGGAATGCCTACAGAGAACCAGGACAAAAAGCCCCATGTCCATTCCCTCCCCACTCCTGGGGGAAGGATACTGCAAAATCCCCATTCCCACCCTACTCTGGGGCCAGCCAGAGGTTGCATTTTCCAGTTCTCCGAACTACTCAAAATTTCCACTACCACTTCTCCAGAACCTTTATTTATTCATTTATTTTTGTCAATAAAGTATTGGTAGTATACAAAGATATAACACTGTTTATGTTGTGGTTGGCCCTGGGCCAGTTCCTGCTCCAAGGACTGTGGATGTTGGTTTGGGAGAATCCTCACGTTATCAGAGACCGGTTTGGCTGCCAACAGCTTCGGACAGTGAGGATTCTGTGTCAAGGGCAGATTCTGGGAGTGAAGCAGGATCTGATGATGAGGTAGTTACAGGCAGCCCATTAGCTAATTACCCCATTAGTGAATCATCATTGGATTCAGAGGAAGAGGGATTCATAGATGCTCACAAGCACAGGTTTATGACGAGAAGGGAACAACTGTGCAAGTAGTATAGAAAATAAGGGAGAACACCTGTAGCTGGGGCAATTAGGCTAATGGGACTGCTGGTAAATTGCCAGCATCGCTGAGAGATTATCCGTTCGGTGAGAGACGAATGCTGTTTGATTTTTGACTGCTCCAGGATTTACCAGGACTTTTTGAATATTTCACAGTTAAGTACAGATTGAGAACTCTTTTTTTTAATTATTATTATATTTTTATTTATTTTATATGACTTACAAACATTTAGACATCAAACAATACAACATTAAACATTTACACTTGATATATTTACAAAAATTATTTTTTTTAACAATTCTATTTACTATACCTTTTTCTTAATTTCCACCCAGTTGTAAATTTTTCCCCACGCTTTGTAATAGTCCTTATTTTGTTGGTTTTGAATTTCATATGTTAATTTGCTAAATTTGGCACAGTCTAATATTTTTTTAATTACCGTTTCTTTGTTTGGAATCTTATCTTGTTTCCAGACTTGTGCATATGCTAATCTTGCAGCAGTTAGTAAGTGATTTATTAAGTAGTAATTTTCTTTGCTATGTTTGCCTCTAATTATGCCTAATAAATACATTTCTGGTTTTATTTCAATTTTATAGCCCAATATTTCTTCCATCCATGCCCTAATTTGAATCCAATTTTTTTTTGCTTCGTTACATTGCCACCATATGTGGTAGTATGTTCCCACTTCTTTTTTACACTTCCAACATTTGTTACTAATGTTTAATCTTCCCCTTTTTCCTTCTCATGTCTTCCTTCTCTTGCTTGGGGTCAGGAGGAGGACTGGTTACAGTCCGTCTGGAGTCACCTCTCAGCAACTTAAAATCAACTGAGCAAATTCCGGTACTTGATTGTTCTCTGTTTTAAACCTCCCGATCCCAGCCTTCCACCGCCTTCATCTCCTCCTTGGGGTGAAGAAAAACCTTGCAAAATTGCTCATTCCCATCTAGACCATTGGCCTCTGCATATTTTCAATTTTACATGACGGGTGTGCTCATTAAAATCTCCGAAATCCAAATATTTTGGCGAGCTTAATCAGTTTGATTTAGAGGTCACTGGAGTAAGAATTCTCCGCAGCTTGAGAGGTTTTGAAGTAGGAGTATCCTTGTCTGGACAAAAGTTGCTCTGTGAACATTTTGAAAATGATCCAAGATATTAATATATAAATATATTAGAAACTTCATTTTTGCCATTTCCAAGGACAAAAGAGTTGGCGTCTTATACCCTTCTCTACTGACCTCCTGCCTTACCTTTACCACGAGTGGAGAGAGCCATGTTTGGGCTTCCTTTGGGCATAGAATTTCATGGGACACGGTTAGATGTTCACAATCTCTCTTAGCCTCCCTCACAAGGTTGCTACTCTGAACAGAGCATCAAAGGAGATCCTTATTTTCATTGTATTTATTTATCTGTGGGTACATCTGCCTCAATCACTTGTGGCTTCAGGCCCTTAGAGTAGGATTACAGGAAACAAGAAGGAAGGAAAGAAGGAAGGGAGGTAGGGAAGGAGGAAATATAAGTTATGTATTAAAGAAGGGTAACCAAAAGTTTTCCCACACATGCACTGCCCTTAACTTTCAGAGTGAAGGAATACTATAAATGTAATCAATCAACCAACAAATAAAGAGAAAATATCATTTTGCAGCATTCCTAGGTACACTACTAATGAAATGGAAAAGTTGATTCTACAGTTTCTTCCTTCTTTCCTTTTCTTTCCCCTTTTTTCCTTTTTCTGCTTTCTTTCCCCTTCCTTTCCCTTTCCTTCCCTTCCCTTCCATTTCCTTCTTCCCTTCCCTTCCCTTCCCTTCCTTTCCTTCCCTTCTCATCCCTTCCCTTCCCCTACTTTTCCTCCTCTTCTCCTCTTCTCCTTCCCCCCTTCTTTGTGTCCTTATAAGTATAGACTGATGACACACTCTCCTTCCATTTGTCCTCCCAACAGTATCTCAATGAGGAAGTTTGGGTGAGAAGCGATAGGGAATTGCTGAGAGTCACCCAGGAAGCTTCTAAGCCAATCTGATGCAATGACTTCACCCATCACATTCTAGACGCCCACTGAGCCCTGGAGGGTCTTGTAGATGAGCCCTTGGTCACGGATGCTGTTCAGCTGAGCAAATGGTTTTCCTCTGAAATCTTGACTTTTCAACCATGCAATGGGCCTCGGACAGCCACAATGAGAGTGTGGATGTATGGATCTTATTTGAGTGGGTGTGTCAACCCCCCCCCCAAGATATAATTTGAATAAACAGAGTTTCTCCATTTCTCAATGCAGAATACACTGTCAATTTAATTTTGATGTCCATCCAGTGTTGTCCGTGGGTAGAACTTTTTTTAGATTGTTAGAAGGCGGCCTTTATTATTATTATTATTATTATTATTATTATTTATTGGGTTTGTATGCCGCCCCTCTCCGCAGACTCGGGGCGGCTAACAATGATAAAAAACAACATGTAACAATCCAATTTAATAAGACAACTAGAAACCCTTATTATAAAAACCAAACATACACACAAACATAACATACATAACTTGTAATGGCCTAGGGGAAGGGATATCCTAACTCCTCCATGCCTGGCGACAAAGGTGGGTCTTGGGTAATTTGCAAAAGACAAGGAGGGTGGGGGCCATTCTAATCTCTGGGGGGAGTTGATTACAGAGGGCTGGGGCCGCTACAGAGAAGGCTCTTCCCCTGGGGCCCGCCAAACGACATTGTTTGGTCGACGGGACCCAGAGAAGGCCAACTCTGTGGGACCTTATCGGCCGCTGGGATTCGTGCGGTAGCAGGCGGTTCCGGAGGTACTCTGGTCCAATGCCATGCAGGGCTTTAAAGGTCATAACCAACACTTTGAATTGTGACCGGAAACCGATCGGCAGCCAGTGCAGGCCGCGGAGTGTTGCAGTAACGTGGGTGAATCTAGGAAGCCCCATGATGGCTCTCGCAGCTGCATTCTGCACGATCTGAAGTTTCCGAACACTTTTCAAAGGTAGCCCCATATAAAAAGCGTTGCAGTAATCGAACCTCGAGGTGATGAGGGCACGAGTGACTGTGAGCAATGACTCCCTGTCCAAATAGGGCCGCAACTGGTGCACCAGGCGGACCTGGGCAAACGCCCTCCTCGCCACAGCCGAAAGATGATGTTCCAATGTCAGCTGTGGATCGAGGAGGACACCCAAGTTGCAAACTCTCTCTGAGGGGGTCAATAGTTCTCCCCCCAGGGTAATGGACGGACAGATGGAATTGTCCTTCTTGGGAGGCAAGACCCACAGCCACTCCGTCTTGTCTGGGTTGAGTTTGAGTTTGTTGACACCCATCCAGGTCCCAACAGCCTCCAGGCACCGGCACATCACTTCCACTGCTCCGTTGACTGGACATGCTGTAAACATTGACTTTTCTTGGCTGAACTCTCCCCATTTCACCCCTGTTTTGTTTCATCCATTGAGGGGAAACTTTCTCATTATTCCAGATGTTCTTCATGTTCAGCTTTTATACTCCAGTTTCCTATAATTAGTATGATAGCCCTTGTTCTAATCTGCATCTCCAGTGTGTTGTAGCAGGTCCCCACAGAATTATTCATCTTTCAATTTTATTTTTAAATCTAAGTAGACTTGAATCTTTCTATTCTTCATTGGGCTTTTCTGGGATTGGAATCAAGATTCTTCCATAATTTGGAATGTTGAATCCAAATACGTATTTGTGTTCATAATGAAGTCTTCCCACTTTCTTTGATAGTTTTTTCATCTACCATAAAAACACGGAACTCCTCTGAAATGACTCCTTCCTTCCCGTTTCAGTTGGCTGATTCCTAGACCAGAGTTTCCCAACCTTGGCAAATTGAAGAGATTTGGACTTCAACTCCCAGAATTCCCCAGCCAGCGAATGCTGGCTGGGGAATTCTGGGAGTTGAAGTCCAGACACCTTCAAGTTGCCAAGGTTGGGAAACACTGTCCTAGACAATCTGATTTCTGTCTTCACATTTCTCTCCTATCACACCAATTTGGCCAATGTTCACTGCTCAAAGATTTCAGGTGCCAAGGATGCACCTCTTGCAAGGTCAAACTGTCCTCCTGCGTTCACATCACAAGCACTACTTCTATTTCTGTTTTTTCCCTTACCATCTCATTGCATACTGTACTCCAGTGATTTATTTTATTTATTTATTAGTCAAACAAGTATAGTATTTATTTTTTAAATTTTTATTTATTTATTTATTTGTCCAATACACAAAACACATCGAGGGGAATGGGCATGAAGTATTACATACAAGGAAAAGATACGAAAATGGGGGAGAAGATATATGAAAGGGAGGAAAGATATATGACATATGGGATAAGGGGAGACAAATTGGACAGGGGACGAAAGGCAGGCTAGTGCACTTATGTACGCCCCTTACTGACCTCTTAGGAACCTGGCGGGGTCAATCATGGATAGTCTAAGGGTGAAATGTTAGGGGTTAGGGGTTGACACTACTGAGTCAGGTAATGAGTTCCACGCTTCGACAACTCGATTGTTAAAGTCATATTTTTTTACAGTCAAGCTTGGAGCAATTAATATTGAGTTTGAATTTGTTGCATGCTCTTGTGTTGTTGCGGTTGAAGCTGAAGTAGTCATTGACAGGCAGGATGTTGCAGCATATGATTTTGTGGGCAATACTTAGATCGTGTTTTAGGCGTCGTAGTTCTAAGCTTTCTAGGCCTAGGATTGAAAGTCTGTTTTTGTAGGGCATTCTGTTTTGAGTGGAGGAGTGAAGGGCTCTTCTGGTGAAGTATCTTTGGACATTTTCTAGGGTGTTGATGTCCGAGATGTGGTGTGGGTTCCAGACAGATGAACTGTATTCAAGGATGGGTCTGGCAAATGTTTTGTAGGCTCTGGTGAGTAGTGTGAGATTGCTGGAGCAGAAGCTGCGTAGGATCAGGTTAACAATTCTGGAAGCCTTTTTGGCGATGTTGTTGCAGTGGGCTTTGGCACTTAGATCGTTTGATATTAGTATTCCAAGGTCTTTAACTGAGTGGGGGTTGGCTGTGATATTTTGTTTATTCAGTTTTATAGTACATTATTCAGTATTATAGTACATATTAACATAAATAATATAACATAAGTAGAACGTAGTAATAGAAAGGATAATAAGAAAGTAGGACAGGGACATTAGGCACATAGGTGCACTTATGCACGCCCCTTACAGACTTCTTAGAAAAGGGGAGAGGTCAATTGTAGATAATGTAAGGTTGAAGATTTTGGGGTTGGGGGAAGCAACAACAGAGTCAGGTAATGAGTTCCAGGCGGTGACTACTCTATTGCTGAAATTGTATTTTCTGCAATCAAGTTTGGAGCGATTTACATTCAGTTTGTATCTATTATATGCTCTTGTGTTGTTGTTGTTGTTGTTAAAGGTGAAGTAGTCACTGACAGGGAGTACATTATGATGTATGATTTTATGAACAACAGTTAAATCAGTTCGGAGACGACGTAGTTGTAAATTTTCTAGATTTAGTACTTGAAGTCTGGAGGAGTAGGGTAATTTGTTACGTGAGTAGGAGTGGAGGACTCTTTTTGTGAAGTATTTCTGGACTCCTTCAATTGTATTAATATCTGATATGCAGTGTGTATTTCATACAGGTGAGCTATATTCTAGAATAGGTCTGACGAATGTTTTGTATGCTCTGGTTAATAAATCAGTGTTTCTAGAGAAGAAGCTACGTAAGATTAGGTTTACAATTCTTAAAGCCTTTTTGGCAATGCTGTTACAGTGGGCTCTAGTACCTAGGTCATTGGAAATGAGTACTCCAAGGTCTTTGACTGAGTGAGGGTCCACTGTTAGTTCAGTTTTACTGAATGGGGAACCTCTTTTTCCTCGGGTGCCGAAAGAGCATGGGTGTGCGCTATTGCACATGTGTGTTTTCCCACAACCATAATTCAATGCCTGGGGAGGGCGAAAACAGTTTCCCCCGCCTCCCGGAGGCCCTCTGAAGGCAAGAAACAGCCTGTTTCCCAACTTCTGGTGGGCCCAGTAGGCTCGCGTTTTGCCCTCCCCAGATCCCAAAGGTTTCCCCGGAGCCAGGAGAGGGTAACAATGCCCCCCATCCCCCTGGAGGCTCTCTGGAAGCCACAAACACCCTCCCAGAGCCTCTGTGTGAGCCAAAAATCAGCTGGCCGGCACAGACATGCACATTGGTGCTGAGCTAGGGCAATGGCTCACGTGCCAGCAGATATGGCTCCACGTGCCACCTGTAGCACCTGTGCCATAGGTTCGCCATCACTGCCCTATACTCCTTTTATCTTCAGGTATCATCTTGACAGAGACCTGTTTGCAAAATCCCATGAATTTTCTATACTGCCGGGGGCGGGATTTTATTTCCTTCTGTGATCCATCATCCCAACCGTGGAACCTATAGAAACATTGGGATGTGCAAGCAGTGTACCTACTGCCATACATAGTACATTTGCATAACCATTGTTGATTGGCCAATATAGCAGTGCCAGATTTGAATGCCTGTCACTGATTCGCCGAGCTGCAGGGAAACCCTTAAAAGCAGCATCAGTTAAAAAAAAAGCAAACTCCATGTTTGCTATGATTAGGAAGGGAATCGAAAATAAGTCTGTAAGGGTTGTGTTGTATTGCCTCTGTACAAATCAATGGTGAAACCACACTTGGAGTACTGTGTATAGTTCTGATCACCCCACCTCAAGAAGGATATAATAGAACTGGAAAAGGTGCAAAAAAGGGTAACAATTATGATCAAGGAAATGGAGCACCTCCCTTATGAAACCAGGTTGCAAACGCCTTGGTCTCTTCAGCCTTGAAAGACGGCGTTTAAGGGGTGACTTGATTGAAGTGTATAAAATCATGCAAGGAATAGAAAAGGTGGATAGAGAAAAATTATTTTCTCTATCACACAATACTAGGATGAGGGGGCACTCCCTAAAGTTCATAGGCAAGAAAGTGAGGACAAATAAAGAGAAATATTTCTTCACCCAGAGGGTCACTGGTTTATGGAATTCACTTCTAGAAGTGGTCGTAACAGCCTGGATGGCTTCAAGGCAGGATTAGACAGATTCATGGATGCCAAGTGTATCGGTGGTTATTGAAGTGGATGTCCATGTGCCACCTCTATGTTGGCTGAGGCAGGCAGGATTCCCTTGGGTACCATTTGTTGGGGGGTCAAGAGAAAGGGAGGGTTTTGCCTTCTCTTTCTGTTCAAGATCCCCATGTACAATTGGTGGACCACTGTGTGACACATAATGCTGGAGTTGATATATAGAGCGCTGGTGAGACCACATTTGGAATACTGTGTTCAGTTCTGGAGACCTCACCTACAAAAAGATATTGACAAAATTGAACGGGTCCAAAGACGGGCTACAAGAATCGTGGAAGGTCTTAAGCATAAAACGTATCAGGAAAGACTTAATGAACTCAATCTGTATAGACTGGAGGACAGAAGGAAAAGGGGGGACATGATCGAAACATTTAAATATGTCAAAGGGTTAAATAATGTCCAGGAGGGAAGTGTTTTTAATAGGAAAGTGAACACAAGAACAAGGGGACACAATCTGAAGTTAGTTGGGGGAAAGATCAAAAGCAACATGAGAAAATATTATTTGACAGAAAGAGTAGTAGATGCTTGGAACAAACTTCCAGCAGACGTGTTTAGTAAATCCACAGTAACTTACTTTAAACAGGCCTGGGATAAACATATATCCACCCTAAGATAAAATACAGAAAATAGTATAAGGGCGGACTAGATGGACCATGAGGTCTTTTTCTGCCGTCAGTCTTCTATGTTTCTATGATGGGCTTTGGCCTGATTCAGCATGGCTCTTCTTATGCTCTTAATTATTTGAAGTTACAAAAGACCCTCCAAAAGCTACTTACATCCCAGTTTTTAAGTTCCAATGTCCCCTCTGCAAGGGTGATATAAGGCACTGACCCATATTTATGGCCACTTGCAGCGCCCGCGTCACATGACAGCAATTTACACCAGCATTGCTGGAGACCAGTTCTTAGTTCTGTTTTCCAGCAAAACCAGCCCATCACATTGAACCGATCTAAATGCAGTTCATAAAATCATCTGCCACATTGTCCTACCTGTCAATGACAGCTTCAATCACAACAATACACGAGCACACAATAGATATAAACTTAATATAAACCTCTGCAAACTAGACTGCAGAAAATACGACTTCAGCAACAGAGTGATCAATGCCTGGAATTCACTACCCGACTCTGTGGTTTCTTCCCCAAGCCCCCAAAACTTTAACCTTAGATTGTCCACTGTCGACCTCGTCCCATTCCTAAGAGATCTGTAACAGGCATGCATAAGCACACCACTGTGTCCATGGCCTCTGTCTTACTGTCCTATTGTCCCCATTTATACTTACTTACTGTTATCTTGGATATGTTTGACAACTAAATAAATAAAATAAAATAAATATATGACAAACAATGAATTTGCTTAACAACTACGTGATTTGCTTAATAACCACCATGAAAAAGACTGTAAAATTGTATCCAGTCTTCTGTGTCTCTTTTTATAATTGTCAACCTCACAGTCATAATTCGAGAACTCAGTGTATGATTAAGAAAAAAGTCAATCAAATTGCTGTGATCGTGTAATAATAATAATAATAATAATAATAATAATAATAATAATAATAATAATAATAATATATTAGATTTGTATGCCGCCCCTCTCCAAAGACTCGGGGCGGCTCGCAACAATGATAAAAACAATATTATACTAGCACAAGTCTAATATTGAAAGAAATAACTAAAACCCTATCATATTAAAACCAAACAACACAAAAATACCAAACATCAATTATAAGGAGCCTGGGGGAAAGATGTCTCAAATCCCCCATGCCTGGCGGTATAGGTGGGTCTTGAGTAGTTTACGAAAGACAAGGAGGGTGGGAGCAGTTCTAATCTCCAGGGGGAGTTGATTCGAGAGTGCTGGGGCCGCCACAGAGAAGGCTCTTCCCCTGGGGCCCACCAGACAACACTGTTTAGTCAACGGGACCCGGAGAAGGCCAACTCTGTGTAATGACCTTCTATCCTTTTTTATTGGGTGTCACACATAATGATGAGAACAAAGATAGCTTTTGAACCCAGCTTCCCCCAGATCATCAATGACAGAGGTACCACACTGATTATTTTTCTCACTCAAAGCAAACTGAGTCCTATCTCCATTTCGTGTCATTTTCATATCTAAAACTGACTGCTTTAAGGTCAACTACAGCACAACACGTATGAAAGTTGCACTCAATGGAAAGTTGGATAAAATTTTCCTCATCAGTTTGAGTGTCAATTATTTGTAGCTAAGTTATTATTTTGAATGCTGAGCCAATGTTCTGGTTTGAATAGCTGGCTTATTCTTGATTTTTTTTAAAAATGGTTTTCTATAACTGTCAGCCTGATTTGTGAGATAGTTTTACTGTTGTTTGTAAAGTTTTTAAAAATTGCAACGTTGCATCGTTTGCTTTATACAAGCCATTATGGGAGGGAATTTTGAAAGGTTGGAGGAAAATATTGAAAACAAAACCAAGCAGTTATTTGGGGTTCATCTGAATCTTCTTCCAATCTAGTAACTGGACTGTTGCTGACCATATCAATGGCCAAAAGAATGTAAGAAAAAAAACAGGCTGCCCTTGAATTGAACTCAAATCTCCGTGAGTCCATGGACACGTCCATGCAGTAGTGTTGGCAGCAGGACAAAAATGGCTGAGGATTGAACTCTGAGATGTTTTTTCCAACGCCCTAATTTACTCCCTAACTCTGGAGCATCCTGATGGTTTCACATTAAAGCGCTAACTAGAACTCAACTATGTTTACTTCTAAACTCAAACCAGGCTCAAGCAATTTCACATCACAATGATGCATGGTAAACCTCAAGACACAACCATAATGCATCCTGCCCATTATGGTTGTATGTTGTGAATGCAATTTGATGACTTTTTTCCCCTGGTGGTGGTTGTTAAGTGAGCACCCTTCATGGCACCGGAGCAGGGTATCTACGAGACCGTCTTCTGCCGCACGAATCCCAGCGACCGGTTAGGTCCCACAAAGTGGGCCTTCTCCGGGTCCCGTCAACAAAACAATGTCGTTTGGCGGGGCCCAGGGGAAAAGCCTTCTCTGTGGCGGCCCCGGCCCTCTGGAACCAACTCCCCCCGGAGATTAGAATTGCCCCCACCCTCCTCGCCTTTCGTAAGCTCCTTAAAACCCACCTCTGCCGTCAGGCGTGAGGGAACTGAGATATTCTTTCCCCCTAGGCCTTTACAATTCATGCATGGTATGTTTGTATGTATGGATATTTGGTTTTACAATAAGGTTTTTTTAGTTGTTTTAGTATTGGATTTACATGCTGGTTTTTTATTACTGTTGTTAGCCGCCCCGAGTCTACGGAGAGGGGTGGCATACAAATCCAATAAGTAAGTAAGTAAGTAAGTAAGTAAGTAAGTAAGTAAGTAAGTAAGTAAGTAAGTAAGTAAGTAAGTAAGTAAGTAAGGAAAGAAAGAAAGAAAGAAAGAAAGAAAGAAACAAACAAACAAACAAACAAACAAACAAACAAACAATGGTCTTTAAAGTAAATCAGCGGTTCGCTATGGCCACACTTTTGCCCAGAACCAGAAAGACAGCCAGGTGCTTGAAATTGGATCACTGCAGAGTGGGGACCAGGCCATTTAAACGTGGAATCCAGATTGTAAGTTCCCTTGAACTGGGTCAGTCAGAACTCTGAATGGTCGCTAAGCAACCAGTTGTAATTGAGAATTATTATCAAGGTCTGACATGCATCATTGTGATGTGAAATTGCTTGAGCCTGTATTATCAGCTTGCAAATAACCTTTCTTGTTAGGCAGTGATGAAGCATTATTATTATTTATTAGACTTGTATGCCGCCCTTCTCCGAAGACTCGGGGCGGCATACAAGTCTAATAAATAATAATAATATTTATTATTATTATCATGTCATCCAATGATTGCTATTTTCTATTAGTTGTGAGTCAGGGGGTGGGTTCCACTTACCTTCGCCTCCGGTTCGCATTGCGACATTTCGTGCACGTCCCCTTGAGTGATTTCACTTTTGCGCATGCTCAGAAGGTAGATTCAGCCCAAAACATAGATGTAGAGCTGGTCAGCTATGCTTTGGGCAAAGAAAGTATTAACCGGAGGGTGGGGGGAGGAACAGAATGACAAGAAGCCATCAAAACACAGGAAAATGGGCCTAAAATTCAGAAAAAAGATGGTGGTGAGCACAAACTGGCACAGACAGAATTGGATCCATGACACCAAAATTACATCAGCAGCGGGTTGCTAACAGTTCAGGCTATCTGGTCCAAACCAGGAGTGACCTACCCTGTATGTGTATGTGTTCAATTTATTTATTTATTTATTTATTTATTTATTCATTCATTCATTCATTCATTCATTCATTCATTCATTCATCCATCCATCCATCCATTCATTCATTCATTTATTTATTTATTGTTAGAGTTGAAAGGGACCATGAAGGCCATTGAGTATAACCCCCTGCCCAAGCAGGAACCCTATAGCACATCAGTAAAGTGGCAGTTCAATCTTCTCTTAAAAATGTCCAGAGTGTAGGATTTCACAATGTCTGCTGGTAGGTTGTTCCATTGGTTGATCGCTCTGACCGTCAGGAGGTTCCTCTTTATCTTCATGTTGATTCTCTCCTTGGTCAGCTTCCAGCCGTTGTTACTCGTCCAGCTCTATGGTGCCATGAAGAATAAAGTGATCCCCTCCTCTCTGTGACATCCCCTCGTATACATAGACTGCTATCATGTCTGCTCTGGCCCTCCTTTTCTCTAGGCTATCCATGCCCAGTTCCCTCAGTCTCTCTTCGTAAGTCTTGGTTTCCAATCCCTTAATCATCTTGGTTGCTCTTTTTTGCACCTTCTCCAGAGTTTCAATGTCTCTTTTGAAGTGTGGTGACCAGAACTGAATACAGTACTCCAGGCAGGGCCGGCGATAGACGGGTATTACTGGGAGTCCCGTACCGGGCCCGGTGAAATTGACCAATTAGAGGGCCCGCAGTCAGCAGCTCCTTGCACATGCGCAGACTGTCACCTCAGAAAAGAAACAGGCCGGGCCCTTTTGCGCATGTGCAAGGAGCTGCAAATTTGGCGCCAGAAGGCCGGGGCCCCTAATTGTTCAAAAAGTTGTGAGAAGAGGAAGCTGAGTTTCCTTCTTAGCGCCTTTCAAGTTTTCCGGCAACTGCAGCGCCCCGCCCGGCTGGAGCTTCCCTAGCGGCTGCAGCAGGTGAGTTTTGGGGCTGGTGATGTAGGCGAAGGTGGCGTGCTGGCCGGCCAGAGCCAGGATTGGATAAAGCAGAGGTGGGTAGATGGCTGGCAAGCCGCCGAGGGAGGCCGGCGGGGGCAGGTTGAGCAAGCCGGGCTTGGGGACAAAGGCGGCGGCGGGCAGGGGGACCAAGCCCGGCGGGGCGCAGGGCGAAGGCGTCTCGGTGCGCAGGCAGGCGCCGGGGCTGCTGGCGGAGCTCTCCGGGGAGACGCTGGGCACCGGCCGCGCTGGCTCCTCGGCCAGGAGAGCGTCGATGCGGAAGTTGTGGGATTTCTCCATGGGCTTCTGCATGCCGGCTTCTGGGCTGCCGCTTCGGCCCTGCTTTGCAGGGCCTTAACGCGGCTCTACCTTTTCCCGGGGCGGCGGCGTTGGGCGATGCAGCCGCTGCTCCAGCCCCTTCCTCGCAATTCACTCACACACACACACACCTGCCCGATCGGCTGGGTGCGCCGCTGCCCCCCTCTTCTACAAGCCGCTACGGCGGGGTGGCTCCTCCTTTCCCTCCCCTCCCCTCCTCCGATTTGGGGCTGGTGGGAGGGTAGCAGCAGCGGAAGGGCGGCGTGCAGCGGGAGGGTGATGGCGGCCGCAGCCGCAGCAGGTAGTAGGCCCCTCTCCCCCCTCTCTCCTCTCAGCAGTCGCAGGCAGCGGGTAGTAGCCGTGGGGCAGCGGCAGAGTGGTCAGCTGTGAGACGGAGGCTGAGCTCTGGAACAGAGGCACTGACCGCGGCGGCTGGACAGCATTTACAGAGTCTAGCAACATGTCTAGCCGCCGCCGTCAGTGCTCCGTTCCGGACCTCCGCCTCACAGCTGACGACCTTGCCGCCGCCGAGAGAAAGAGAGAGGGAGAGAGGGGGGAGAGAAAGAGATAGCAAGAGAGGGAGAGAGAGAAAGAGAGAGGGAGAGAGGGGGAGAGAGGGAGAGAGAGAAAGAGATAGCAAGAGAGGGAGAGAGAGAGAGAAAGAGAGAGGAGAGAGGGGGGAGAGAAAGAGATAGCAAGAGAGGGAGAGAGAGAAAGAGAGAGGGAGAGAGGGAGGAGAGAGAGAGAGGGAGAGGGAGAAAGAGAGAGGGAGAGAGGGGGGAGAAAGAGAGAGAAAGAGATAGCAAGAGACGGAGAGAGAGAAAGAGAGAGGGAGAGAGGGGGGAGAGAAAGAGATAGCAAGAGAGGGAGAGGGAGAAAGAGAGAAGGAGAGAGGGGGGAGAGAAAGAGAGGGAGAGGGAGAAAGAGAGAGGGAGAGAGGGGGGAGAGAAAGAGATAGCAAGAGAGGGAGAGAGAGAAAGAGAGAGGGGGAGAGAGAGAAAGAGAGAGGGAGAGAGGGGGGAGAAAGAGATAGCAAGAGAGGGAGAGAGAGAAAGAGAGAGGGAGAGGGGGAGAGAGAGAAAGAGAGAGGGAGAGGGGGGAGAGATAGCAAGAGAGGGAGAGAGAGAAAGAGAGAGGGAAAGGGGGGAGAGAGGGGGAGAGAAAGACAGAGAAAGAGAGAGGGAGAGGGGGAAGAGATAGCAAGAGAGGGAGAGAGAGAAAGAGAGAGGGAAAGGGGGAGAGAGGGGGAGAGAAAGAGAGAGAAAGAGAGAGGGAGAGAGAGAGAGAGGAGATAAAGGAAGAGGAGAGATAGAAAGGAAGAGAGAGAGAAAGAAAGAGGGATAGAAAGAGAGAGAGTGAGAGATGCTCAGTGAGCCTTTCTTTGAAGTTGCCTTTCTTTCTTTCTTTCTTTTTCTCTCTTTCTTTCTTTTTCTCTCTTGCTCTCTTGCTCTTTCATTCTTTTTTCTTTCTCTTGCTTTCTTTCTTTCTCTTTCTTTCTCTCCTTCCTTCCCTCCTTCCATTTCTTTCATACCCCCTCTCTATTTTTATTTCTCTTTCATTTTCTTTCTCTCTCTCTTTCTTGCTTTCTTTCTTGCTCTTTTTCTTTCTCTCTTTTACCTTCCCTTCCTCTATTTCTTCTTTTCTTTCTCCTTCGTACCTTCTTCCCTGCCTCCCTTCAGTCCTTCCTCTCTTACTCTCCCCTTTCATAAGTTTCCTTGCTTCCTTCCTCTGTTCCTGTCCCTTCCCTCTTTCCTTCCTTCCCACCCTCCGTCCATTCATTCACCCATTCCTCTCTTGATCGCCCCTTTTACCATTCCTCCCTCCCTCCTTCCTTCCTTCACAGCTCGCCCTCGCCTTTCTTCCCTTCCTTCCAGATGGGAGTGCCCCCTCAAGACACCCGCCTGACTGCTGGTACCCTGCTTTTTCTCTCCCCTCGTCCTTTCCAGCTCCTCGCGTTTGCTGGCTGGGGAATTCTGGGAGTTGAAGTCCAGATATCTTCAAGTTGCCAAGGTTGGGAAACACTGGCCTATGGGACCGCCTCGCTTGGCGTGAGGTGGGAAATGATCCCCGGGGGATGGAGTGGCTTGGCGACTTAAAATAGTTTTAAAATGGCGGGGGGGGGGCAGACACTTAGGCTGTATGGGGCCCCAAAATTCCTGATGGTGGCCCTGACTCCAGGTGTGGTCGGACTAGGGCGTAGTAGAGTGGTATTAAAACTTTCATGGTCTTGGAGTGTATTCCCATCTTGATGCAGCTTAGCATTGTGTTGGCTCTTTTAGCTGCTGCTGCACATTGTTGGCATTGTTAAACTCACCTACCATAAAATATGGTTTCCCTCTCTGGTTTCTGATGCATAGAAATAGTTGCATCCTGCACACAGGCGACACGCATGGCCAGGAGATGGCAAAACCTTCTGACTTCAGGTCCCATCATTTCGTCTAGTAGCTTGACCACAGCACATTCCCTTAGTGCACAAAAATCTTGTGAGATCTCACATGGATTCTCCCACATTCATGAAACGTGGTGAGATTTCTCCAGGAGGCTTCTGTATTTACTCATGAGTTGTGAAAGAGCATCTGCAAGGGAGGTTTGGACGTGTCTCTTAAGGATCTGAGGCTGTCGGATTTCTCAAGCAGTAAAAAACAAAATTACTCTGAGCAGCAGCCCTGTTTTTTCTCAGATTTGTATGATTTGTATGATTTATCCAGGAGAAAGTCAAAGGAACAACAGAAGAATTGTGACCTATATTTTACTTTCAGAGTTGTTGTGGTTAGCTCTGGCCCAGCTCCTGCCCCAAGGACTGTGGATGTGGGGGAGACATCCACATGCTGGAGGCCTGTTTTGCTCCCGGTGGAATCTGCTGATGAAGGCTCCTCTGACCAAAAAGACATGAGTGACAGGGAGGAGGAGAGTGTGGCAGACAGCCTCCTGCCGCACGAATCCCAGCGACCGATTAGGTCCCACAGAGTGGGCCTTCTCCGGGTTCCGGGGGAAGAGCCTTCTCTGTGGCGGCACCGGCCCTCTGGAACCAACTCCCCCCGGAGATTAGGATTGCCCCTGCTCTTCCTGCCTTCCGTAAACTCCTTAAAACCCACCTTTGCCGTCAGGCATGGGGGAACTGAAACATCTCCCCCTGGGCACGTTTAATTTATGCATGGTATGTCTGTGTGTGTGTCTGTTAGCATATGGGGTTTTTAATATTTAAACATTTTAAACTTGTCTGATTACCCATGATTTGTTTCTACATGTTGTGAGCCGCCCCGAGTCTTCGGAGAGGGGCGGCATACAAATCTAAGTAATAAAATAAATAAATAATAAAAAAGCCGGCTGGGTGACCTTGGTCCAGTCACTTTCTGTCTCTCAGCCCCAGGGAGCCGATGATGGCAAAACACTTCTCAAATTTTGCCAAGAAAATTATAGGGACATATCCCGCAGTCTTCAAGAATTGGACATGATTAAACAGAAGACGTTAATAAGAAAACAATTAATGCTATAATCATGCATAGTTGCATACTATGTCCCAGCCATCCTTTAGTCCAGCACACCTCACATACACCACAACATTGGAAATCCCCAGGTCTGAACCGATCCAGATGCAAAGTGTAGATTTCCCACACAGCTCGGCCTTGCGGTTTGGCCCTTGTCGAAAGGTAAGACCTTGCCTGTCGTTTGATTTAAAATTAAATTCCATTCCACCCCCTCTCCTTTTTTTTTTTTAAGAATCCACTCAAATCAACAAGGTTTTTTGTGTACTTGATGCCTTCGGCTTTTCCCAGATTTTGGCTTGCATTAAAGAGTGGTAAAGGCAGACGGTCCAAAGTCAAGACTACAAAAGAATAAAGATGAATTGTATGGCGTGATTTCACCTGGGCCCAGAACCAAGAGCTGCAATGAGCAGCAAATTCTTCTCTCCTCTTTGAAAAATGACTCCATAGATATCTTTATATATATTCAAATTCAGCAAAAAAACATGTGACACATACAGATAGAATTGTCGGCTATCAATAAAATTAACTGCCTTGGAAATGGCCCTGGGTTGGGCCGAGAGGCAAATAAGGAGCTGTGATGTTCCTTCAATACACCAGGGTGATTTGACACAAAAATATGTAACCCTTCCCTGGTGCAGAACTGAAGGGATTGGATACTGTAACCTAGAGGATAATTCTCTGCCTTACAAGGCAAAGGTTGCAGGTTCAAGTCCCAGTGGGTATGGCTAGCTGATAAGGCCAAAATAAGGCCGAAATAGATCTATCCTAGTCTCCCTTAATTTTCAAATTCAGCAAAAAAAAACATGTGACATATATACATACATATACATATACATATTCCCTTTATTTTGTCCTTTTTTAAAAAAAATATTTTTATTCATTTTTAACAAGTTTAATATACACACAACATAAAACAGTGCATAGTGAAATGTGCCCACCACCCCGACACACACACATACCCCACCACCAATCAGGGGTGTTTCTTATATGATCCACTTTGATCCAAGAGCAATATATCTATTTACATATTATAGAGTGATTCCAATTTATTTCTTGTACCTTGGTCTCGGATTCTACTCATCATATATCATCTTACCTTGTCCCCCCATCCCATCAGTTGTCTCAATTCAGTTTCATTATCCAAGTTTATCCTTTTATCCATAATTTCAAATTGAATATGGTCCACCATGTACCTATACCAATTTTGCATTGTCCATTTTGTCGCATCCTTCCAACCCAAAACTATTACCGCCTGAGCGTTTCTATTGCTGCTTGTTTTATTTCTCTAAATGACATTCTATCCAAGTAGAAACCATATAGAAAGATGGAAAGATGGCTACAAATAAATGCAATATGCAAATATCTTAGCGAAAGGGAGAATTGAGGGAGGAGACAGGGTTAGAGAAAATAATAAGAGAAAAAAGTGAGGGTATAAAGGCACAAGCAACCAAAATATATAGGTTGCTAGTGCAGTCAGACGGGGACACAATTGAAGGACTGACAAAATGGCAAAATGAGATACAAGTAGAGGTACAAGAGATGGAAAATATAGAAGAAAATATAAGAAAAAGTAAAAATACAAGAATTAGGGAAATGAGAAGGAAAATATTACATAAGTGGTATTATACTCCTGTTCAACTCGCACACTTTCAGCAGAATGTCAGGTGTATTTGTTGGCACGGGTGTCAAGATAAAGGAGTGTTTATGCATATGTTTTGGGAATGCCCCATAGTGCAGGAATTTTTGCAAAAAGTGCAAGAGGACATAAATAGAATGCTAAACATACAATTGATAATCACTAAGGAAATGGCAGTACTAGTTAAAAGCAATGGGATGGGAGAACATAGATATCAACAGGAGGAAGGTCCAAAAAAAAAATCAAGGTGATGACCAAGATCTTATGGTCACATCTTGAATTTAGATTCCCTTGAAACATACCATTACTAACCATGTGGCACTTCAACATCAGTCACCCAATGACTCCAGAGTTGAGTGGGGACTAGAACCTGGGTCTCACCAATGCCAAGAGGCCCTGATGAAAGTTGTGCAGTTGACAGGGGGACCCTGTAATCTATAAAAGACTTTGGGGGTGTCCTTGGGCAAAATCGGAAAGCTATTAAGAGGAGAAGGAAGACACCATTGAAATAGTCAAGAAGCCATTACAGGTGGGTTTGACTTGTGACAATTGAGACCAGCATTTCCTTTGCTAATCAAGGGAGTGTTAAATAAGTTACACTTGATTTTACAACCTTTTTTTTTTGCCATGGTTGTTAAGCAATTCAGTGCAGCTGTTAAGCGGCTGAATTCTGATCAGTTGGGATGCTGCAACAGTCTGTAAGTGTCAGGAGCAATGTAAAAGTTATCAATCAACAATTACCTTTAGACAATCCAAAGATCAAATCAGGCATGGGAAAGAAAAAAGAACCAGGGTGGCGCAGCAGGTAGAGTGCGGTACTGCAGGTCACGGAAGCTGACTGTAGATCTGTAGGTCAGCGGTTCAAATCTCATCATTGGCTCAAGGTTGACTCAGCCTTTCATCCTTCTGAGGTGGGTAAAATAAGAACTCGGGTTGTGGGGGCAATAGGCTGGCTCTGTTAAAAAGTGCTATTGTTAACATGTTGTAAGCCGCCCTGAGTCTAAGGAGAAGGGCAGCATAAAAATCAATCAATCAATCAATCAATCAAATACATACATAAATACATAAATACATAAATACATAAATACATAAATACATAAATACATAAATACATAAATACAAATAAACTCAATGGAATGGAATAGAATAGAATAAAGAAGGGAAGAGAAGAAAAGAGAATGGGATGGGATGGGATGGAATGGAGGAGGGAGGGGAGGGGAGGGGAGGAGGAGTATTGGGGTCCTACCGGTGTGCTTGACGCCATTGCACCAGTAGCCAAAATGGAGCTGCATGCGCAGCTTTGGGAGACCAGTGGGTGAGCACGCGCACCCATGCAAGATTTGGCTTCTGTGTATGCGCAGGAAGCCAAATCTTACATGAGGACACTCGCACATGTGAGATTTTGCTGATTTTCGGAATTCAGGACCATCCATGGATGGAAATAGAAGAAATCAAGACGATGCCTTTGGCTGCTCGATGGAAAGCCTCACCCATTTATCTGTGTCTAGTAACATATGGTGGGGCTTTGGTCACCCACTCATGGGTACCATCTTGTGTTTCTAAAGTCTTGTTCCAAATACTCCTGACCGGGTTGAACCTGGGTCTCTTCTTTCCCTATAATTAAGATTTAAAAAATAAACCTGGCATGACTAAACCAGATGTCACTTCCCCAGGCCAAAAAGTCTGCAATTTGCTTGAGTAAAGAAAGAAAGAAGAAGGAAGGAAGGAAGGAAGGAAGGAAGGAAGGAAGGAAGGAAGGAAGGAAGGAAGGAAGGAAGGAAGGAAGGCAAGGGAAGGCCAATCCGTATGAAATTCCATGGGTCGGAGCCATAAATATTTACTGGAATTAATAAGGGCAGTTTGACCTTCGCGGGAAAGAAGAGTGAGTTTTTTTTTCTAAGTAAACAGATTGTACTCAAAGAATGCAATTTTGAAATCTAATTTCAAATGGGAAGTCTTTCAGTTCGAGATATTTACACAGGCTTGTTTTCATGCAGAGTATCTTCAAAAATGTCATAAGTATAGAATGGCTGGCTTCACCCTTGGCCCTAAACTATGGTTTGATGAAAAGGGCCATAACTGAATGCATTCAGACATAAGAAACTAAGAAGAGCCATGCTGAATCAGGCCAAAGCCCATCAAGTCCAGCATTCTGGGTCACCCAGTGGCCCACCAATTGTCCTTGGGGATCTTGAGCAGAAAGAGAAGGCAAAACCCTCCCTTTCCCTTGACCCTGAACAAATGGTACCCAAGGGAATCCTGCCTATCTCAACCAACATAGAGGTGGCACTTAGACATCCTTCAATACACTTGGCATCCATGAATCTGTCTAATCCTGCCTTGAAGCTATCAAGACTGACAATGTTCTGTTTCCAGGCATAGGGCTACAAGATTAGCAGGAGCCCATGGGATGTTGTTCATTTATAAGATGCATGATTAGTCTAGGTTTTATACAGGGGTGGGCTTCAAAAATTTTAGCAAGGGGTTCTGTGCCCGGTTGCTGGGTGGGTGTGGCCATAGTGGGCGTGACCTAGTCCAGGGGTAGGCAAAGTTGGCTCTTCTATGACATGTGGACTTCAACTCCCAGAATTCTTGAGCTAGCATGGTTGGCTCAGGAATTCTGGGAGTTGAAGTCCACATGTCATAGAAGAGCCACTTTGGCTACCCTTGACCTAGTCTACCTCCTGCACCATGGTGGGGGGAGGGATTTTCACCCTCCCGGACTGCAGTTCCTACACTTACCTGCATCCAAAATGGGCTGTGTGGGGACTCCGGGGAGGGGAGGGGTAGGTGTGGCCAGCCAGGAATGGGATTTGCAGGTTATGTGAACTGCACAGAAACTTAACTAGACATTCTCCCAAATCCCTAAGAACCCCCAGCAACCCACCCCGGTTTTGTATCTTTCCTCTCTCTCTCTCTCTCTCTCTCTCTCTCTCTCTCTCTCTCTCTCTCTCTCTGTCTCTCTCTCTCTCTATCTATCTCTATCTATCTATCTATCTATCTATCATCTATCTATCTGTCTGTCTATCTATCATCTATCTATCTATCTATCATCTATCTATCTATCTATCATCTATCTATCTATCTATCTATCTATCATCTCTCTCTCTCTATCTATCTAATTTATCTATCTATATCTATCTATCTATCTAATCTATCTCTATCTATCTATCTATCTATCTATCTATCTATCTATCTATCTATCTATCTATCTAGTTAGCTAGCTAGCTACCTAGCTACCTACCTACCTTATCTAATCTAATCTAATCTAATCTAATCTACATAACACCCAATTCCTGAAGGACTGTGAGCAGCTTACAACAGAAAGAAAGACATCTAAAACAATTTAATAACAATTAAAACTCCTTTAAAAAGACACATATCTTTTGGGGCCGGATCTAAGAGTTGTCATTTGGTCAACAGCCCCAGGCCTTTAGGCTTTAGGGCTTTCCAGAAGGCAAGTAGGGTGGGGACAGTACAGATCTCCAGAGACAGCTGATTCCAGAAAGTGGGTGCCATCACAGAGAAGGCCCTCTCTTGTGGCCATACCATCCAAAACTGCTTAGCTGATGGAAGCCGGAGAAGGCCAACCCTGTGGGCCCTTATCGGCTGCTGGGAGCTGTTCTGCCGGCATATCTCAACCGCCTGTAATTACAGGGTAATTAGTCCAGGAAGACACACACCACACGATAAAAGGAAACCCCAAAAGTTTTTATAAACAGAAAAACAGAAACAGCTCCCTTTTTAAATGTCAAAGGGATTTTCTGGTACACACAAGGCACAGGTTAAATGCAATCCAATTGCTCACCCAATAACTGGGAAATTGAGTCCAATTCTAAAGTCCAGAGAGTCCACACACAGAATCCTGAACAGCAAATATCATGATCTTGAGAAAACAATGAATCAGATAAACTGCCATGAGGCTAAAACACCAGGCTGCACTTTTATCTGTAGCACTAATTACAGCAGCCCCACCCAACCACAGGTGGCCTCATTTTCTCTTGTAATAATCCTTCAGTTGTTGTCTCCTATTCATCACTCTATGCATGCATGGATGTGTCATTAATTTTTGTTCAGAATCCAGGGATGATACAGATGATTGATCTCCTCCTGGGCTGTCTGCCAAACTCCCCTCTTCCCTGTCACTCACGCTTCTTTGGTCAGAGGAGGTTTCGTCGGCAGATTATACTGGGAGCAAAACTGGCCTGCGGCATGTGGATGTCTCCCCCACCTCTACCTCCACATTCCTTTGGGCAGGAGCTGGGCCAGAGCTAACCACGACAGGAGCTATGTGGCAGAAGGCAGTCCCGAAGATAGTCTAGCCATGTAGAGCTTTATAGGTGATAACTAACACCTTGAACTGCGTCTGCAGATTGACTGGAAGCCAGTGCAGCTCAGGGAGAGTTGGTATGATGTGGGTGTACCTGGGTGCACCCACATCAACTTGCGTGGCTCCATTCTGGACTAGATATAGTCTCCAAACGCTTTTCAAAGGTAGTCCCATGTAGAGCGTGTTGCAATAACGTAATTGTTTGGGAGAGGGGTTTATTTTATTTGGCATGTAATCTCCCCCAAATGCATTCTTTGTAACTATAATTTGTTTAAATTTTAAGTACTTTTAGTTTTTTGACACTAGTAGTTTTAGATACTGTTACTTCCTTGTAACTTAATATAATTGTATTTTAGATACTGTTACTTCCTTGTAACTTTAGACAGTATCATACTTAATATAATTGTATTTTTTCGTTGTCATTTAATAGAGGTTATATCCTGGACCTCACATATAGATGTTAGATTATTTTACATGTGGTTCCCTTTTGTGACCTTCTGAGAGATAAAGTGAATGGAGAAGCCAGGTTCACTTAACAAGCATGTTGCTAAAAATTAACTGCAGTGATTTACTTAACAAATGTCTTACTTAGCAATGGAAACTCTAGGCTTGTTATTTTATTTGGGTATTTATGGTTCATGATGTATCTCTAAATCCTACCATTCTGGTTTGTAATGATTTATGTTTGGGGGGCTAACAGTTAATAAAATTCCATATATTCCAATTCAGTTGAATTGCTGTCATAGATAACAAACAGAATAAAAGTTAAGACTGTCTTAACTTTTATTTTGTTTGTATAAAAATAGTGTTATATCTATCTCGGGAGAATTTCTGCGCCATTCCTGACCGGTCCAGCCTGCCAGGCACCCACCCGCTCATTGGACCTAGAAGGCAAGGTCCGGAGGGGGGGAGCTGTTTGACTTGGGAGCGCGTGTTTTCTTGACCCTTTTTCGCTCTTCCGCGAAAGCGGGTCCTTGCTCCATTCGGCCAGCCGAGCCACCCGGGCGGGCTTCCAAAAGCCAGCAGGAGTTTGGGGGGGCGGAGGGGGGACGGGAAGAGGTGGAGGACGGAGAGGGTGGGAAGGCTCCGAGCCCCCCCCCAACTCCACCCGCCCTCCATTCTCCTTGTTGCCCGCAAGAGGCGGGGAGCCCGAGATTGCGGCGCGTCCGGACTTCTCAGCGCAGAAGCCCGCTGCAAAGCCGGAGGAGTTCGCCGGCAGGTCCCGCCCGAGGAAGGTCCAGGATGGGAAGGTGGCAAGTCCCGGCGCATCTCTTGCTGGCCATCTGGGCAGGGATGCTGCAGCCGGGGGCGCCGCTGGCCAGGGGCTCCCCGGAGCAAAACAAGCATCGTCTGCAACACAGCTCCTGCACCTACACCTTCCTGCTGCCGGAGCTGGCGGGCTGCGAGGGGGCGTGCAGTCCTCCCGCCGCCGCCCCGTTCCAAGTGTCAAACTCGCTCCAGAGGGACGCACCGCCCTTGCCCAAAGCCCAGTGGCCCGTCCAGCGGCTGCAGCAGCTGGAGACCGTACTGGAGAACAACACCCAGTGGCTGCAGAAGGTGGGGGCTGAGGGCGAAGGACCGGGGCAAAAGCTGCGGGGGGGGGATTGAAGGGGTGTCACTGGGAAGAGGGGTGTGTGTGTGCGTGTGAGTTTTATGCATTCACTGTACCACTTATTATTATTATTATTATTATTATTATTATTATTATTATTGTCAATACAACACAGCAAACGAGATCACTATGCTGGATTTCGTATTTCATCACCAGTCGGACACTTCCCAAGCACCTAAGGACTGCGTGATGTAGCGGCAAATTATCTATGCTGATCCCAGTAAAGCGGCCTTTTGCAATTGACAGATGGAGATTTTGTCAATTCCAATGGTTTTCAAATGTATGCTGAGATCCTTTGGCACTGCGCCCAGGGTGCCAAGGACCACTGGGGCCACTTTCATTGGCTTATGCCACAGTCATTGCAGCTCGATTTTTAGATCTTCATATTTCACTAATTTCTCTAGCTGCTTCTCCTCAATTCTGCTGTCCCCTGGGATTGCGATGTCGATGATCCATGCTTTCTTTTTCTCCACAATCAAGATGTCTGGTGTGTTATGCTTCAGAATTCGGTCAGTCTGAAGTCGGAAGTCCCACAGTAGTTTTGCTTGCTCATTTCCGACCACTTTTTCAGGCTTATGATCCCACCAGTTCTTTGCCACTGGTAGATGGTAGTTCTTGCACAAGTTCCAGTGGATCATCTGTGCTACAGTATCGTGTCTATGCTTGTAGTTAGTCTGTGCGGTGTTTTTGCAGCAGCTGAGTATGTGATCGATTGTTTCACCTGTTTCTTTACAGAATCTGCACTTTGGATCGTCTGTTGATTTTTCAATTCTGGCTTTGACAGCATTCGTTCTAATGGCCTGTTCTTGTGCAGCCAGGATTAATCTTTCTGTCTCCTTTTTGAGTGTTCCACTTGTAAGCCATGACCATTGCCTTCAATCTTCTCCAAGAACTGGCCATGCAATGCTTTGTTCCACCAGCTGTCCATACGACGTTGAGTTACAGTTGTGGTTATTGTTGTTGTTGTTGTTGTTGTTGTTGTTGTTGTTGTTGTTGTAAGGAACCTTGCAGGTCATCTAGTCCAACCCCCTGCTGCTGCAGGAGACCCTACATCACACTTGTCCATAAGCAGTCCAGTCTTTTCTTGAAAGTCTCAAGTGTTGGGGCGTGTGGCAAGCTGTTCCACTGGTTGATCGCTCTCACTGTCAGAAAGTTCCTCCTTATTTCCAGGTTGAAATTCCTCCTTATTTCCAGCCACTCGGTCGGCTTGGCTTTAGGGTGTGGGGTGGAGGAGTAAAAAGGATGGTGTCAACTCAGAACAGTCCATGCTCTGGTGCGATGTTACAACCAGGATTTAAAGTTAACTGGTGTGTGTGAATGCAGGAACAATTTTCAATGGTTGGGGTGTAAGGTAAAACTAAAGTAAGGTCTTTCTTTGATGGAGGTCCCAGGACTGTGCTGTGCCGGTCTGGTTGCAATAGTGGCCCAGGAAAGACACGGAGAGAGAGACAGACACAAACACACAAACACACACACACACAGGCCATAGGGCCTTCATCTGCACTGCACTGAAGCCTTGCGAGAAAAGCAACAGGCTGTGAAAAGGGCCTTTGGTGGCTGGCACATGGCTTGGCAGGTTTAACAGCAGCTTGGTTGTGGTTTAATGTATTCTTGAGTCCCAGCATAAATCGTTTGATTGAACGGATTGTGAGGATTTATGACTTGGGATGTTGGGCAGACCGGCGGCAAATGAGTCAATAAACCAACATGGGAAATCAAGATGAAGACTTTCTTCTTTCTTTCTTTCTTTCTTTCTTTCTTTCTTTCTTTCTTTCTTTCTTTCTTTCTTTTTCTTTCTTTCTTTTTTCTTTCTTTCTTTCTTTCCTATCTACCTACCTATCTATCTACCTACCTACCTATCTATCTATCTATCTATGCTGGCTGGGGAATTCTGAGAGTTGAAGACCTCCAAGGTCCTTTCCAACTCTCTTATTCTATTATCTCAACTTTATAAGTAACTCAAGGCAGCTCTCTTCCAACAACAACCCTCTTTTGAGGTGAGTTAGGCTTAGGAGAGAGTGTCCAGCCAAAGTCACCCAACCAGTTGAAATGCCTAAAGCAAGATTAAAGCTCAGTGTCCTGGTGATTGGCCCCCAAAGTTGCCCAGCCAGATTCCTGCCTAAGGCAGAACTAGAACTCACAGTCTCTGGGTTTCTAGCCTGGTGCCTTAAACTTTTAGACCAGATTGATGATCTCTAGTGACGTGGTTAAATGGATGAGTTCATGCAGTGTACTAAACTAAAATCAAGCAAATCACATTTTGGTTTGACAGCAAAAACAGCACTCCTTACTATGACTGATGATGTTACCTAGTTTGGTAATGAAACGTCTGAAAGAAAATAAGCAAGTTCAGAGATCACCAAGAAACCCTCATTTCAACCCCAAGCTCCAAATATTCTCCTTTTTGGTACATTTAGTTTTATTACATTGGGTGACTCTAACCAAACTTCTGATCCTTAAACCTTTATTGCGGTTCTTCTTCTTATTGTTGTTATTAATACTCTGTGTCAATAGGTCTGGTGGCTTTAATTTTAATCCGTGTGAGCTGAAGTACTACAAGGCCTGGCTTCCTCATCCTAAAGCAAGGATGGCATATATATGAATAGGTGGGACAGGGGGAGGGGAGAATTCATTGGGAGGAGTGGTCATCCCAGATGAGTGGGTGAGATTTTCAAAAAAGTGGTCAAGACTGGGATCTTTCTTTCTTTCTTTCCCTATCGCTTGGAAAGGAATTTTCTTGGCTATTCAAAAACTTTCTACTGCAAGTTTGATAACTGAATAGCAGAAAACTCAGACTGCAGTATTAAAATAGCAGGAAAATTACTTTTTGACAGAGATTACTCATGCCTGGCATTAAATGGATATGATTACCATATTTTTCGGAGTATAAGATGCACCTGAGTAGAAGATGGACCTTAGTTTTGCTGGAGGAAATTAAGGGGGGGGATCTACCTACCAGGTGTTTACCTGGCTAGTGTCCTTAGTCTTCAGCACATCATTTATCCCCTGGTTAGGGCTGAAAAAACCTTTTTCGGAGGGAATAGCAATGAAAACAAGCCTGCAAAGATTTAAGGCTGGGAAAAAATCCTTAGGAGTAGCAATGAAAAAATCCTGCAAGCCAGGAAGATTGTTAACACCTTGTTAGGGCTAAAAAAACCTTTTTCGGAGGTGGGTTCATATTACATTTGAACAAATCATGTTATAGCCTTGGGGGATGTAGGGGGGGCTACTGCCCAGATCTCGGGTGGAACGCAGCGGGGTAGCGGAAATGGAGCTCCATGCCAGAGCACCCAATTTCCACTGAAAGATGTTGACAGAAAATGCATAAGCCAGGCCCACAGTGTGGTAGTCAACATTTTGGTAGCCGTTAACTGGGGGCATGTGTGCAGCCAGCATCACAAAGCTCTCGGTCTGTATAAATTTGATGGCCAAGATTTTTTTGACCCTTCAAATTTAGGGTGTGACAAAGAGATGCAGGAGAGTTGTAGCATCATTTAGAATTGTGTTCAACCAAGAGCCTCTGGATCTAGTATGTATGTTGTTGGCTAACAACTTAGGCCCTGTAAGATTTTGGTCCTCAACTTATGATCAAAATAGGTACAGATAGTCCTCAACTTACAAACAGTTCACTTAATGCCCGTTTGAAGTTACAATGCCACTGAAAAAAATGACTTCTGACTAAAATAAAAAACTATGATATTCCGGGGGTGGAGATTTGACGTCACGTAGCGTTCGGAGTTCGAGTTCGGCATTGGGTTCGCCCATCACTAGTGACAACTGATTCATATTTATGATGGTTGCAGTGTCCCTGGGGGGGAAACACAGTGGGGGTAGTAAGTTTATTGAATACTTAATAGTGTTTTTATTGTCCTTCCTTCTCTAGTATCTTAGCATGATCCTTAATTGCTTTTAAAATAGGAAATAATTAAATAGTATGTTCTTCCCCATATAAACGCTTTAATCATTTTAATCATTCCCCAAAACTGAGTTTTTATAGCAATTAAAGAAAATTGAGCTACTTGCCTAATCTGTTCTCATACTGAACCTTGTGGGTTCAGTCCAAAATCTTAAAATGTTACTGTGCTCCTCAACAAATACAGTAATGTTGTCTTTCATTTGTCCTATTCATCAAATAATGTGACTTAATCAACTGAAAAAGAATCCAAGCACCTATTTGAAAACTTATCTAGGTTGGTAAACCATTCCCTCTCAGTCACATGACCTTTAATCCACACCCAGTCACATGATTGTCAAGCCACTCCCACCTGGTCACGTGGCTAGCAAGCCATGCCTACCTGGTCAAATGACCATCAAGCCGCACCCACAAAATAAGCCACACAGTAAAAATTCTGGCAGCAGGCCAAAGTCTCCAAATGAAACGATGGCTTCAGCCTGACAACCGGTCCGAATCAGCAGGAATCCACCTCTGCTTTAAACCCAAAGAGATCTTCAGATTGCAGCCCTGGAGAATCCCATGGCTGTACAGACACCCGACAACTCTTTCCTCTCCGTCTCCAGCCATTGGCAGAAGTTAAGACCATTTGCGGAGCTTCATAGGCTGGCGATAGGCCCAGTGATGCTTCTGCCTAAATGCTTGAAAAATATCTGAATGGTGGAGCAGAAACCAGGCAATTTCCTGCCAAGGACTCGCTGAACCTCTCTCCATGTTCCAGCAGGCCAGTTATTGAAATAGAATTCTGGGTCTTCAAATAACAAGCCGGACAGTTATCAGCACACCAGCACACATACTGTCAGGAAAGGCGAGAGCAGGAGGAGGAAAAGAGGGTGATATTTTTAGGGCTGCATTTGTATCTACTGTTCGTGTTCCAGGCTACGGATTTTGACAATGTTCTAACCATTTTAATGGCTGGCATAATATTCCTTTTTAAAATGTGTGCGTGCCATGTTTAAAGCTTGTCTTAAGATTACTGAAGAGTCCGGAGGCAGCACGGTTAACTGACAGTTCCTTTATTTCAACTCTTTAATGAAAGTGACTTCAGCTGGAACGCGTCTGGGTTTTACAGAGAAAGACGCTCCTTATATACATTTCAGGCTCCCGCCAAAACTGAACTGTCAGCGCCTTAGCCAATCAGGCGCGACTACTATTTTTAACTATTTTAACCAGAGACAGCTTTTTACATAAAGGCAGCTATTTACATAGGGATTCAACACCCCTCCCTCCTTAGTCAGAAAAAAAAGTTATTCAGCAAGCCATGTGACAAAGTCCTCCAATCTGCTTGGTCTGCATACAGTCCTTTCGGACCTGCGCAGATCATTTGAGTCCTCGCATTCAGCAGAAGAGGAGGTTGGTTCGCTAGCACCTCCACTGATTGTCCAGGGCTGAGGCTGCGCTCCGGCCCCCAGTCTTGAGTCGGCAGGCACAACACCGACTTCCGATGAGGAAGATGGCTCGGCGTCGCTGGAGGGAGACTAGCGAGGGGGAAGAATCCGTGTTAGAGTTTTGTTCAGACGAAGCCTCTTGGCACCTTCGTAAGTGGTCGATGTGCCTTTTCCACATTCGGCCATCGTCCAAACGTACAATATAAGCCTTTGGCGCTGTCTGTTGCACAATTGTTCCCTTTAACCAGTTCAAACCCCCATCAAAATTCTTAGCAAAAATACTTTGTCCCAAATACAAGTGTCTTTCAGGATTTACAGACATATAAGCATGTGTACAATACATAGGATGCAGTCTATCCAGTGAGGATCTAAGTTTTCTCCCCATCAGAATTTCAGCAGGACTTTTGTGGGTGGTAGAGTTAGGGGTGATATGTTGTGCCAACAAAAATTGGTCAAGGTGTTGTTGCACTTCCCCAGGACCTGACCTGGGCAAGGCCTCCTTTGCCACACGAACATACCTCTCTGCCAACCCGTTAGCCCATGGGGAGTAAGGCGAGATGAGGGCATGCCTGACCCCCAACTGATCTAAGAACAATTCAAATTGCCTGGCTGTCAATTGGGGCCCATTGTCTGACACTAATATGTCAGGACAGCCATGGGTGGCAAACAGATGGCGCAAAGCCTTAATAGTAGCATTCGTAGTTATGTTATTCATTACAGTAATCTCGACCCACTTAGAATATGCATCCACAACTATCAAGAAGTATTGGGACCCAACTGGGCCTGCAAAATCGATATGGATTCTGGACCATGGCCCTGTAGGTTGCTCCCAATCCACTGGCGTGGTCTTGAGGGGATTTGGCCTTGACTCTTGGCATGGGTCACACTTGGATACCCACTTTTCAATGTCTGCATCCAGACCAGGCCACCATAAGTGCCCCCTAGCTAAACTTTTCATCCTCACGATAGCCCCACATGTAACAGAGTTAAGACTTTGGTTCTCAGACTTACAGGAATGATGACCCTGTCTTCCCACAAAAGACACCCTTTTACATATGACAGTTCAAGTCTCTTACTTTTGAAATCAGTCAAGTCTTCTCCCAGGGATTCGTTATGCCAACCCCTTAATACACAATTAATCACTTTTTGTAAAACTGGGTCTCGCTGAGTGTGTTCAGCTACCTCTTTTGCGGTTGTTAGTGGGTTGTCTTCAAGTTCTAGAATTAACACATCTGCAGATGGGGCTGGGTCCTCTACTGTTTCTGCTATGGGGCACCTACTTAACCCATCTGCGTGATTGATTGCTGTCCCTCCTCTATGCTTAAGATCATAATTGTAACCTGAAAGGAATATAGCCCATCTAATTAGTCGTGGTGACATAAAAGGAGGTGTGGGTTTGTTAGGGGCTAGAAGGCCTAGCAAAGGTTTGTGGTCAGTTATTAGTTCAAATTTTCTGCCAAATATATAATTGTGGAATTTTTTTACTGCAGCCACCAAGGCTAAGGCCTCTTTATCTAATTGGCTGTAGTCCCTCTCGGTGCTGGACAATGTTCTAGAAAAGAATGCAATTGGGGCTTCTGTGTCATTAGGCAAGACATGTGCCAGGACACCCCCGACCCCATATGGGGACGCATCGCACGTAAGCCGTACGGGTAGCAAAGTGCTATACTGTATTACTACACTTTTAGAAGTCAATAAGTTTTTTATTTGTGAGAAAGCTTCACACTCAGTTTTCCCCCATGTCCAAGGAGTTCCTTTCTGTAGCAGCCGGTGTATAGGCTCTGCTGCTGTTGCTTTCTGCTTTAAAAAAACAGAATAGAAATTTAGAAGGCCTAAAAATGCCTGTAATTCTGTCTTATTTTGAGGCTCTGGGGCTTCTTTTATGGCTTTAATTTTCTCAGGAGTTGGATGGATACCTTCCCCATTGATCCTATAACCTAAGAATTCTATACTGCTGGTTCCCCAAATGCACTTGTCTGGTTTAATTCTGAGACCTTTATTTTGCAGTCTAGCTAACACTTCTCTTATTCTTTGGTTTAACTGGGATTGGTTTTCCCCTGAAATTAAAATGTCATCAAAGTAGGGGATGGTGCCTTTTATTCCAGCTAATAATCTTTCCATAAGGCTTTGAAAAATTCCAGGGGCTACGCTTACCCCAAATTGTAACCGTGTGCATTTAAATGCACCTCTATGGGTGACTATATTCTGCGCCAAGGCGGTAGGCCCATCGACAGGCAGCTGTTGATAAGCTTGTGCCAAATCGATCTTGGCAAATACTTTCCCTTCCCCCAGGGAGTGAAGCAGTTGTTGCACAACTGGTATAGGTTACGGATGGTGTTGTAAGGCCTTGTTAAGCGTAGACTTGTAATCAGCGCAAACTCGTAGCGAGCCATCAGGCGTCATAGGAGTAACGATAGGCATCTCCCAAGGGGCTTGGTCCACAGGGACCAAAATGCCCTGACCTATAAGCTTGTCCAGTTGGAGATCTAGTTTAGGAAGAAGTGGCAGGGGCACTCTCCGAGGTTTGAGCCATACAGGGGGAATTTTAGGGTCGAGAGAAAAAGAGATTGGTGGGCCCTTGTAAGACCCCAAAGTGGGGCTAAATACCTCAGGGAATTCTTCTAAGAAGTTTGGAACACCCATATTTTTGACATTGCAAATACCAGAGATTTCAATACCCAAGGGGACCATCCATTCTAAACCCAAAAGGGAGTGCTTAGCTCCTGAGACCACAATTAGAGGGAGATTACAATTTAAATTTTTGAACAAAATTGGTACATCAACTTTCCCCAATACAGGAATAATACCCCCTTGAAAATCCTTAATAATTAATGCAGTAGGATTAAGAGCAGTTTTAGTGAGATTAGGCATATACATTTTGAGTTTTTCCCAAGGCATAATAGTATATTTAGAACCAGTGTCTAGTTCCATCTGGCACGGTTGTTTGTTAAGGAGCAGAGAAATAACAATCTTGCCCCCGTTGGTTGTAACCGTGCTATTGATTGAAAGGGCTAAGTTACCTCTTGCGTAGTCGTGGTTGAAGTTGGAGTAGTTCTTTCGGCCGAAAAATCGAGAACTTCTGTTGTCGCGCACCTGGCCTTGTTGGTTCAGGGAACGAGGGAAGCGTTGTGTGGAGAAAGATTCTTCTGGCATGGGGGCTCTGCAGGCCTCGGCGATGTGTCCCTGGCGGTTGCAGCGGCGGAAAATTGCTTCACGGAACGGGCACCGTTGGCGTGGATGGTTTCCCCCGCAGCCGGAGCAAGGGACAACAGGGCGAGGTGTCCTCAGTGGTCTCGATGGGTCCTGTTGGAGCAGGAAACAGTTGTCTTCGGAGGTGGCAGCTTGACCGAGGTCGCCTGGAGACTCGGCGCGGGAAGTTTGAGAGTCGATTTGAGCGACGACTTCCTGCTTGTCATTCTTCTTTAGTTCTTTGGCAGCGGCTTCGGCGACTTCTGCTGTCTGGGCCAGTTTGATGACAGTTTGCAGAGAGGGCTCATCTTCTGTGAGGAGCTTATTTCTGACGGTCGCGTTTTTCATGCCGAAAATGAGGGCATCTATCAGGCGAGCTTCTGGGTTGTCAAATTTACATTTTGACAGCACCGTTCGAAGACGTGTGGTCCCACAGAGTGGGCCTTCTCCGGGTCCCGTCAACTAAACAATGTTGGTTGGCGGGCCCCAGGGGAAGAGCCTTCTCTGTGGTGGCCCCGACTCTCTGGAACCAACTCCCCCCGGAGATTAGAACTGCCCCTACTCTCCCTGCCTTCCGTAAAGTTCTTAAAACCCACCTTTGTCGTCAGGCATGGGGGAACTGAAACATCTCCCCCGGGCACGTACAATTTATGTATGGTATGTTTGTGTGTGTGCTTGTTAGTATATCGGGGTTCTTTTTAAAACTTTTTTAAATATTTAAATTTATTTGACTCTATTTGGATTTGTATGATTTGTTTATGCCTGTTGTGAGCCGCCCCGAGTTCACGGAGAGGGGTGGCATACAAATCTAAATAATAAATAATAATAAATAAATACTGGTTGATTGACTCGTGGTCGAGTTGGCCCATTCGCGAGAATTGATGCCGGAAAACGATGGCTGTTTTCGTGGGCTTGAAATGGGCGGCGAGCTTGGTTTTCAAGGCGTCCCAAGCGACGGAGCTTGCCGGCAGCGGATCTGTCAAAGTCTGGGCGAGATCGTACATCTCCGAGCCGCAGTAGTTCAAGAAGATCGCTCTCTTTCGGTCGTTGTCGGTGTCTCTCATTCCGGCAGCTTCGAGGAAGATCTCGAATTTTGAGATGTAGCCGTCCCAGGTGGACTTCTCCGGGTCGAAGAATTCAGGAGCTCTTCCGACAGGCAGGTTGTCCATGGTGGAGAGCGCGGGTTCATTCGTCCGTCGTCGCCGGAGACCAGGGTACTTTTGACGGTTCCTTTATTCAGCTCAGAGAAAGTGACTTCAGCTCAGAGAAAGTGACTTCAGCTGGAACGCGTCTAACTTTAACAGTGAAAGGCGCTCCTTATATACTTTTTCAGTCGCCCGCCAAAACTGAACTGTCAGCGCCTTAGCCAATCAGGCGCGACTGCTATTTTTAACCATTTTCCTCAGATACAGGCTTTACATAGGACTTAACACCCTCATCATCTTGAGGCTCGACTACTGTAACGCTCTCTACATGGGGCTACCTTTGAAAAATGTTTGGAAACTTCAGATCGTGCAGAATGCAGCTGCGAGACCAGTCATGGGCTTTTCCAAAAATGCCCATGTAACACCAACACTCCGCAGTCTGCATTGGTTGCCAATCAGTTTCCGATCACAATTCAAAGTGTTGCTTATTACCTATAAAGCCCTTCATGGCACCGGACCAGGGTATCTATGAGACCGCCTTCTGCCGCACGAATCCCAGCGACCAGTTAGGTCCCACAGAGTGGGCCTTCTCCGGGTCCCGTCAACAAAGCAATGTCATTTGGCGGGGCCCAGGGGAAGAGCCTTCTCTGTGGCGGCCCCAGCCCTCTGGAACCAACTCCCCCTAGAGATTAGAATTGCCCCCACCCTCCTTGCCTTTCGTAAACTCCTTAAAACCCACCTCTGTCGTCAAGCGTGGGGGAACTAAGACATCTCCCCCTGCCTATGTAGTTCTAGTGCATGATATGACTGTATGTATGTTTGTTATATTGGTGTTTCTTGCTTTTAGATTTTTAATGTGTAATTGTTATCTTAGATTTTTTTAATTATTAGATTTGTCAATATATATTGTTTTTGTTGCTGTTGTGAGCTGCCCCGAGTCTGTGGAGAGGGGCGGCATACAAATCTAATAAATCAAATCAAATCAAATCAAAACAAAAAAGTAATCTGTGAACTCAAATGGGCTAACTTACAGAATGTATCCAAAATCTGGGATTTGTGAATCCTGTGGAGTTGAAACTGGGCAAACTTTTTAAAATGTCATATACATTATCATAAAGCAAGCTATGACATTATTACAGAATATCATAAATGATTTCCTCTGGTTAACTTGGGCAATCCCTGATAGTTGACTGCATTATATAGTTCAACTTTTAAGGCAGATATATCTCTGAGTTTCTCCTTGAATTTGGAGCTCCTTCATTATTGTGAAGGCATTGAGAAATCTGGTAAGCAAATATCTCTGAAATGTTGACTCGTCACTTGTCTCGCCTCACTTTGAGTCTGTAAAATTCTAAGGAAGTCTTTGGCGCTTTCTGAGCTTAGTTGTTTTGTTGTGGATATTTCATTGCCAGAATAACAGAGTTTATTTATTTCTTTTATTTATTATTTAGATTTGTATGCCACTCCTCTCCACAGACTCGGGGCGGCTCACAGCAAAGTGAAAAACAATTTTCAACAAATCTAAATTACTATTTAAAAATATTTTTAAAAACCCATTTTCTAAACAAACGTACATACAGACATACCATTCATAAATTGTAAATGCCCGGGGGAGATGTCTCAGTTCCCCCATGCCTGACGACAAAGGTGGGTCTTAAGGAGCTTACGAAAGGCAAGGAGAGTAGGGGCAGTTCTAATCTCCGGGGAGAGTTGGTTCCAGAGGGCCGGGGCCGCCACAGAGAAGGCTCTTCCTCTGGGGCCCGCCAACCGACATTGTTCAGTTGACGGGACCCGGAGAAGGCACCTAGCCCTTCTGATCCAACTCGCTCAGATAGAAAACCTTATACCATTTCAGACAAAGGAAATGAAATGAAATGCAAAAGATGAGAGAATAGAAGGGGAAATTATCAAATTTGCAGATGACAATAAGCCAGCAGGAATAACAAATAATACAGAAGACAAGATCAGGGTCTAAAAAGATCTTGACAGACCCAAAAAATAAGCCCTATCCAGCAACATGAAATTTAATATGGAGAAAAGCAAGGGTTTTACATTTAGGCAGGAAAACCCAAAGGTACAAGTGCAGATTAGGTGAAACCAGCCCGAACCCATAACGACCCACTGTTGACATCATGATGACATCACAGAACCAATTCAGTTGGTGCTGGTCCATGAGTACCACCATCTTTTTTAACCCTGCTGTTCTGTTCGAAAAAACTCCCTAATGTTATGTTCCCGGGTCTATTTGACCCGGACTGCAAATTGATCATTTTAGGTACTTATATTTGGTCTTTTTGAAAGCTTTTTTCACCTGGAAACAAGTTTGAACATTTCTGCACACAATGGAATGAAAATTGAACTGAAAAAATTAATCCTTATTGGTTTATTTTGCACATAAATGTGCCTCCCCCCCCCCATTTTTGTGAATTTGTTTTAGGTTTATTGATAATTTTGCCTGCAAAATGCATTCTATTTTAGTAAAGTTGGTGTGGGATTGGTAGCTTGAACATTTCTGAACATAATGATATGAAAATTGAATTGAAAAAAATGATCCTTATTGGTTTATTTTGCTCATAAATGGGCCCCCATGCTTATACTCAAATAGGCTTATACTCGAGTAGGCTTATACTCGAGTATAAGACAATATGGTTTATATTAAAAAATAAACCAATAAGAATCATTTTTTTTTCAGTTCATTTCTATTTTTCTTATGTTTAGGATTGTTCAATTTAGTATATCAAAACTTTTGGGGGAATATTCCTTAGAGATTTGTAGCCTAAAAAAAATATAAATTGACAAAATATTCAGAAAGCATGGGGGGAGGGGTTTTTGATCAAAATAAAAATATAAGCCTCACTTTTTTCAGTTCAATTTTCATATCATTATGTTCATAAATGTTCAAACTAGTTTTCCAGTGGAAAAAGTTTTCAAAAAGACCAAATTCAAGTACCTAAAAAAATCATTTTGGTCCGGGTCTATATGACCCGAAATAGAGTCAACGTGATTTTTTTTTTTGCCCAGAAAATTTTTATTCACCCACAAATATTTTTATGATGATCAGGCATGTTAAAATGAGTACATGAATGCCTAAGATATTAAAAATATTTCAGATTTGAAGCCTGCGTAAATATAAAGTGAAAATATTTGCAAGCAGCCAAGGGGGGGAGGACTTATTTATGATTGTAAACAACCAATAAGAAACATTTATTTCAGTTCATTTATATTTTTTTTATATTCAGAAATGTTCAAACTACCAATCCCACACCAACTTTAGTAAAATTGAACACATTTTGCAAGCAAAACTATCCATAAATTGAAAAATATTTCACAAAAACAGAGGGGGGGCATGCATTCTATCAGCAAAATAAACCAATAAGAATTACTTTTTTCATTTCAATTTTCATATCATTGTGTGCAGAAATGTTCAGACTACTTTTCAAGTGAAAAAAGTATTCAAATTGACCAAACATAAGCACTTCAAATGAAGAGTTTTTGGTCCGGGTCAGGGTGACCCGGGAACATAACAAGTGTGACTTTTTTGTTTTCAGCAAGAAAGAAACCCCCCCCCCCCAAAAAAATTCTCATATAGAGAACCCCTGAAATGATGAAAAGTCGTGAAATTTCAAGTTTCAGATATGCAGGGAAAACTTTTTACAGGGACTCAAACTTGGCTTCGGGTCACATACAACCCGAACAAAAAAACAGCAGGGTTTTAAATGACTGAATTTTGAAAGTTGAAGTCCACACACCTTCAAATTGGCAAGGTTGAGAAACCCTTTTGAGAGAGTTTAATTCTCTTCAAAATTAAGACTTGATCCACAAAGCCTAAATCTGTGGCTTTACTTGGGCAGAATTAAATGGATTTTAAATATGGTTTCCCACTTGGGACAGGTTATCAAGAAAACTAGTTTTTAACATCCGTAGCTTGCTACCAAGTTACCTCCCAAGTAGTCTTGTGGTCTGGATATTAGGGGAAAATATATCAAATTATTTACTCCAAGCATCAACAAACCTCCTATTTAATCAAAGCCCAAATAAGGTGGGTAAAATGGGTTTTGTAAAATAATAATAATAACGACACATGAATTAAATGTTAATTTAATGTTTTATTTCATGACTATGGAGATTCTCCCAACCAGATCATGGTTATTCCTAAGGTGCTTTTTCTAGGCAACTGGACTTTCTTGTTATTTTCCTTTGAAAATGTTTTGCTTCTTCAGTTTTCTGAAGAATTGAAGATGGATGAGAAACACAAATGTTTTTTTTTTAAAGAAACCAAAACCTCCGGTGGTGTTTTAGAAAAAGCCTTTTCAGGATATTTTTATTTAAACTGAATTTGAATAAAAGAGTCATTGTTAGGTTGGGGGGAAAAAAGAGTGTCAAAATAATGTTAACTCAACAATTTTTCCATTATACTTTTATTGAATAGTAATCCCTGGAGGGGACACACACACACACACACCAAGAATTAAGTGAAGAATACAGAAGGTTGTAAGAAGGAACAGAAAAAAGAAAGGCAAAGAATTGAAAGCTGTTCCTAATTTCCAAAATAACATGAGGGTTGACAAAATTCATTTTCCCATGAACATAATAAATAAAAACTCTCCAGATGTGACAAAACTGTGATTCTGGCCCCTGAAGATTCATTCTCCTAATTTTACCAATAAATATTTTTAATCAAGTGGTTCAAACAACCCTGTTACTATTAATGAATTATAAATAGAGTTTACAGATATTCCCAACACTGAGACATAATGATCAAGAAAGCCATTGCGTTCCTATTTTCCAATGTGGCATCAGATTATCGCTCAAGGTCACAGCCCCATCTTACACGAGCATTCAACCATTTGTTTTGTAACAATACTAATTTTACTAAAAAAAATAAAATCCAAACAAAATATTATTCTATCACATGATCATAACTTAGACTCGGGGTCAGCAACCCACGGCTCTGGGGCCGCATGTGGCTTTTTCATCCCTCTGCCGAGGCTCCTTGTCACTCAAAATATGCATCACAACCAGCAATGTGTGATGCCTGCCAGCACACGATTTATTGAGCTTTCCGACTCCCGGTAAGCCAACCATGGATAAATCTAAGAAAATAAAAGTTTCAGGAGAAAACAGAACATTTAATTCAACTACATATGATAGTTCTGTGGCTGCTCGGGAAATAGGCACGGGAAGGCTTTTGTGGCTCCCGGTGTTTTCTTTTGGGTCCAAATGGCTCTTTGAGTGTTTAAGGTTGCCGACCTCTGACCTCGGGTAAAATGATCCCTTATCTCTACAGCCCCTCCAACACCTTGAGGAATGAGGAATACTTGTTAATCTAGCTAGGGTTAGATGCCACTGGTATAACCCTATGCATTCATTTCTTGGATGGAGATAGAAAGGACGTCTTCAGATTCCCATAGTGCAGCATTTCTAAACTTGGCAATTTATGGACTTCAACTCCCAGAATCCCCCAGCCCAGCATGCTTTAAAATTAGAGAGAGAAGAGATGCCATCTGTCAAAATGGCCTTTTTCCCCAGGTGTAAGATGTGGTCCTGGTAAAGGCTTTGCCAGTTTTGCTTGTTTTTTTAAAGAAAATAGTGACCTGAAAGGGTATATAATTTTTTTTAAATTATTGGGGTCTAATATAATATCTGAAAAAGTCCACAAGCTATGGAGCTTTGATTAAACAATGTAATAATCAGCAATTTATCTTCATGATGTATCTCACCTTCTACTTTAACTCTTATAATACCTAACTTGTCAAAAGCCATGTCTTCTGAAAGTGGCCTGGCTTTAATGGTCATTTTTTTGGAAAATCAATGGAATCATTCCTCAGAAAGATATTTGAGTGCTAGCCAGCCAATTTATCCTGAGAAAAATAAACAGTCTGTGCCTCATGCAATATCTTTTTAAACATTATAAAAACTGAAACTCAATCACTGTAACTTTTCTAGTTACCAGTTTAAAAAAAATAGCAACTCTCTTTCTTCTCTAACCTAATGACTCTCTAATATGTTTAACTACAAGTATTTTTTTATTACAGTGTTCCCTCGATTTTCACGGGGGATGCGTTCCAAGATTGCCTGCAAAAGTCAAATTTCCGCGAAGTACAGATGCGGAAGTAAATACACTATTTTTGGCTATGAACAGTATCCTAAGCCTTCCCTTAACACTTTAAACCCCTAAATTACAATTTCCCATCCCCCTAGCAACCATTTAGATTATTACTCACCATGTTTATTTATTAAAGTTTATTTTAAAAAATGTTTTTTAAAGGCAGACAAAAGTTTGGCAATGACATATGACGTCATCGGGCAGGAAAAACCGTGGTATAGAGGGAAAAACCGCAAAGTATTTTTTAATTAATATTTTTGAAAAACCGTGGTATAAACGTTCCGCGAAGTTCGATGCCGCAAAAATCGAGGGAACACTGTACTGTATTTTTTATTACTTCTTTCTTAGACAATGGCAGATAGTTACCTAGGGAGGTTACCAAGGCAAAGCTGTGATCTTGGATTATTTTGAGACCCTGCACATAAAATGTACAACAAAACAAATATGTTGCATTCAAAGTGTTGGTTATGACCTATAAAGCCCTTCATGGCACCGGGCCAGGTTATCTCTGGGACCGCCTTCTGCCGCACGAATCCCAGCAACCAATTAGTTCCCACAGAGTGGGCCTTCTCTGGGTCCTGTCAAGTAAACAATGTCGTTTGACGGGACCCAGGGGAAGAGCCTTCTCTGTGGTGGCCCCGGCCCTCTGGAACCAACTCCCCCCAGAGATTAGAATAGCCCCCACCCTTCTTGCCTTTCGTAAGCTTCTTAAAACCCACCTCTGCCGCCAAGCACGGGGGAACTGAGATATTCTTCCCACCCTAGGCTTCTACAATTTATGCATGGTATGTTTGTATGTATGATTGGTTTTAAAACAAGGGTTTTTAGCTGCTTTAGTATTGGATTGTCGCATGTTGTTTTTACCACTGTTGTTAGCCGCCTCGAGTCTACGGAGAGGGGCGGCATACAAATCCAGTAAATAAATAAATAAATAAATAAATGACTAAGTTGTAAGAATGAGGCAACGCTACAAATCTTGCTTGATCTATTTTGTAAATCCCCATGAATTAACAGTGATTTAAAGTTTAAAGATTGGGAACTGCTATTAAACCAGTGGTTTAAAAACTGTTTTTTGAATGCTAATCTAAAATATTGATTGACGTTGCTTAGATTTCAATTAATACCACTTGTCAAATAATAATTGAAATGTTTACTGAATGTAGATGCAATATCTTAACATTTAATTTGTGTGCGTGTGTGAATTTTACTAGACTTAACTCTTGGATGAGCATCTCCAGGTCTGTATTTCAGGATAATACATAATAACTGTCTTTTTCAAGAGCTTCGGAAATATTGGCAATAATGAACTGAATTATTCTGAATTCTGTGCCTAAAAGTTACAACAATTAATCAGTTGAAAGGCTTGCCTCCAGAAGTTGTGGATGTCCCAACAGTGGAGATTTTAAAGTTATGTAAAGTTTATTCAGAGAGGTTCCTTTCTTTTCTTAGTATAATGTTAAATCAGTTTTTCATTCAAAGTCATCCCAAAGGAAAGCTCTTACAATGCCATACAAAATGACAAACATTTAGAGCCATGTAAAGAATTTGTGTAAAAGAATGCCAGAACAGCGAGACAAATATGGTCAGTACACAACACGGTTGTTTTTGTTGTTGTTGTTAATGTCAAAAGATGACTAGGCTTAGCAGACACCGTAAAATAATTCTTTTGCGTGAGATGATCTTATGTGTTATTTAAAAGGCTTCAGTCTGAGAAGCAGCTTGCCCTTGAAATTAGTAATAGACAATACAATTTAATTCCTGCTCCAGTTTGTTTTTAATCATTCTTAAGTAATTCCACCCAGAACTGTGGGCAGTCGGGTAATGTATTAATTTAATAACTTTTTGTTATGTCTGTCCCGGTTTTGATCATGGGAACATCTATATGCATTTAATTACTTTTTTAAAAAATGTTTATCTCAATGATTTTTTTTTTAAAGGAAAAGAGAAGGGAAGACATTTCTAAATGTTTATTTTCTCAATATCTGAATAAGTAAACACAAAGTTTGTTTTCTGTTTTGTTTTTGGGTTTTTTATTTTTTGCAACTGAGCGCTGTAGAAATGGCAGTAATGAATAATGCATCAAATAAATACAGTACATGAAAACATATCCTATAAATGAAAACATATCCAGAACAATGGTGGAAAAGTGTAAATATCAATGGATTTCCATTCCAGGTTTACATGTTATTTATTTATTTTATTTATTTATTCATTTGTCCAATACACAATACATACGGAAGAGAATAGACATGAAGTAATATATATAAAGATAATATGTAAAAATAGAGGAGAAGATATATGAAAGGAAGAAAATATATATGATATATGAGATAAAGGAAAGACAATTGGACAGGGGACGATAGGCACATCAGTGCACTTATGTACGCCCCTTACTGACCTCTTAGGAACCTGGAGAGGTCAATCGTGGATAGTTTATAGACATGCCATTTCAATCTGTTCCTGTCAAAGTTTCCCAAATCTGGTTCTTCTATCAATGTCCACCGATAACAATCTAATACAATCTTATTTTCTTAGAAATAAATCCTGTTAATTTACTTCCGTGGTCACGTGGAACCTCTGCAAATTATAATGCCAATATATCCGGATGTTGGGAAGGCCAAGGTTTAGAACTGCAGTCTTAAGTGGGTTTATTCTTTCTTCAAACAACCATTTGACTGGGATGGTGTAAAGATTAGATACAGGGGGCTCCAACTAGTGATGGGCTCCTATGAGTACGGTCAGGTACACAGAACTGGTGGAAAAAGTTTGGTCAAGTACGCAGAACCGGTAGAAAAAAAATTGATTTTTTTTCCTTCTTTGTTTCCCTTCTGGGTTCTCGGTATGTTTTTCCTAACGCGGTAAATGAGGTTGAATGTGTATATTTTTAGAAGAGCTGTGCGTGTGTATGTGTGTGTACATACACAGTTTATATAGCAGATAATGTATATTTTTGAGTGCCTAGGTGTAATATGTAGGTACACATATGGCATATACAGTGATACCTCGTCTTACAAACGCCTCGTCATACAAACTTTTCGAGATACAAACCCGGGGTTTAAGATTTTTTTGCCTCTTCTTACAAACTATTTTCACCTTACAAACCCACCACCACTGCTGGGATGCCCCGCCTCCGGACTTCTGTTGCCAGTGAAGCACCCATTTTTGCACTGCTGGGATTACCTTGAGGCTCTCCTCCATGGGAAACCCCACCTCCAGACTTCCGTGTTTTTGTGGTGATGCAGGAGAATCCCAGCAGCACAAAAACAGGCGCTTTGCTGGCAATGGAAGTCCGGAGGTGGGGTTTCCCAGCGAGGGGAAATTGCAGCATCGCAAAAACACAGAGGTCCGGAGGTGGGGTTTTGAGGACTTCAGTGTTTTTGCAATGCTGCAATTTCACTGATGCTCCCTTCGCTGGGAATGCTGGGATTCCCCTGCAGCATCACAAAAGCACAGAAGTCTGGAGGTGGGGTTTCCCATGGAGGGGAGCCTTAGGGAAATCCCAGCAGCGCAAAAAAAGACGCTTCGGCTGGCAAAAGGGGTGAATTTTGGGCTTGCACGCATAGTTACAATTCATGCTTGATTGATGGACCTTTTTAATTAATGCACAATTCTTTTTATTTTATTTTAAAAGCTTTTATTGAAAATTCATAAAAAGAAACAATGGTACATACAGAAAATAGAGAGATATCTTAGTCTCTCTTTCCTTGCTTATTTTACTTTATATACAATTTTACATCTTATGCGGTTTTTCATATTGATATATTTCTTGCTTTTCTAACCTAATTCTATGTTCATATGTACCGTATATACTCGAGTATAAGTCGAGATTTTCTGCACAAAAAATGTGCCGGAAAATCCAGCCTCGACTTATACTAAAGTCACTGACTTTCACTGACCTGAAAACGGCCCTGCAGCATTTTCCAAAGCTCCACAGTTCCGATGTGAAAGGCAGGAAGGAAAGAAACCTCATGGCTGGCAACACTAGGTTTTTTCTTCTTCTTCATGGCAATACCCCTGAGCTACCTGATTAGCAGCAGGCTGAACCAATCACAGATCCTCCTCTATACAGAAAGGAGGCACTGAGAGAGCTATCTGATTGGCAGCAGGCTGTAACAATCACAGCTCCTCCTCTACAGGAAGCACTGGGGGAAGGGGCGGGAGGGTTGAAGAGTCTTTCAGAAGGAAGGAACCATGGCTTCCTCTCCTGATCAAGCCAACAACAATATTTTACAAGTAAATAAAATGTACAAGTAAAATGTAAGTTACCCATTTAAATTTGATTAACAGGATTTGTTATTTTGTAAGAAATGGTTGCTTCAAGTGGGGATAATTCTGTGTAATTAAACTTTTTCTTCCAACTATACTTATACCCAAGAGGATTGCTGATGCTGACTTGTTTAAAACAATACAAAGGTTAGGATAATATTATTAATACAGTGGTACCTCAAGATACGAACCCCTCGTCTTACGAACAACCCGAGATACGAACCCGGGGTTCAGAAAAATTTTGCCTCTTCTTACGAACTTTTTTCGTGTTACGAACGGCAAACCCGAACTTCCGGGTTCGGCGTTCGGGAGGCTGCTGGGAAGCCCCGCAGCCCGGCTGTCACCTTTTAAAACAGCCAGGGGGCTTCCCAGTTGCCTCCCGGAGCCAAACCCAGAAGTTCGGGTTTGGCGTTCGGCTTGGAGAGGCTGCTGGGAAGCCACCCGGCTGTTTTAAAATGTGACAGCCGGGCTGCGGGGCTTCTCGGCGGCAGTGGCAGGTACGTAAGACGGAAAACGTTCAGGAGGCCGCTTTGGGTTTTTGGCTGGGAGGGAGGGCAGGAGGTCCGACGCTGGGGGAGGGAGTCAGGAAGGTCCTCTTGCTCCCCCCCTCAGCGAAAAACGCAAAGACGGTCTGCCATCGCATGACAGGCAGGGCGGAGCAGCGTGGAGCAAAGGGAGTATGAAACCGCCAGCAGCTTCAGTTTCCCATTGCTCCGCGGGCGGCGGCAGACCGCCTTTGTATTTTTGGCTGGGGGGGAAAGCATGAGGCGCAGGATCAGGCCGGCGGCGGGCACGGGAGAGGCAACAGGTCTGCATCCTGGGCGGGTGGGCGGGCCGCGGGCGAGGAGGCGCGACCGAGCGGGCCGGCTCAGGCTCTGGCTAGGACGGGGCGGGCAGCGGCTGGGCGCGGCAGCGAGGGTGCGTCTGACTCGGGGCTGGCGGTGCCTGACGCAGCGGGGAACAACAGCGTGGGAGGCAGGAGAGGACCAGGCAACCGGAGCAGCGTTGTCGCTGCTCCCGGCTTGGCTTGCCTGGCCGCCTTGGCTTCCCTGGCCGCCTGGCGCTGCGATCTTCCAATCTTCCCTTGGCGATCTTCTGATCTTCCCTGGCTTCCCTGGCCGCCTGGTGCTGCGATCAGAAGATCGCAGCGCCAGGCGGCCAGGGAAGTGGCCAGGGAAGCGGCCAGGGAAGCCAAGGGAACATCGGAATATCGCAGCGCCAGGCGGCCAGGGAAGCCAAGGGAAGATCGCCAAGGAAAATGCCCAGCCCAGCCCCCCCCCCGAGGCGTTTTCCTGGAAGGAATGCCATCCACCACCGAGCTTTTCGTAATCTGTTTAAATTTCCTTCACTCCCCCCCCCCAACATTCCCCGCCTTGCCTCGCTTGACTGGCCAGAGGACATGACATTCACGGCCTCCCGTGCCTCCTTTGGCTTTGCGATTGGACGCGCCTCCCGCCGCTCTGCCCAATCGCAAAGCCAAAGGAGGCACGGGAGGCGATGAATGTCATGTCCTCTGGCCAGTCAAGCGAGGCAAGGCGGGGAATGTTGGGGGAGTGAAGGAAATTTAAACAGATTACGAAAAGCTCGGTGGTGGTGATTGCACTCCTTTTAGGAAAACGCCTCCACGGGGGCTGGGCTGGGCATTTTCCTGGAAGGAATGCCATCCACCACCGAGCTTTTCGTAATCTGTTTAAATTTTCTTCACTCCCCCAACATTCCCCGCCTTGCCTCGCTTGACTGGCCAGAGGACATGACATTCACCGCCTCCCGTGCCTCCTTTGGCTTTGCGATTGGATGCGCCTCCCGCCGCTCTGCCCAATCGCAAAGCCAAAGGAGGCACGGGAGGCGGTGAATATCATGTCCTCTGGCCAGTCAAGCGAGGCAAGGCGGGGAATGTTGGGGGAGTGAAGGAAATTTAAACAGATTACGAAAAGCTCGGTGGTGGATGGCATTCCTTCCAGGAAAACGCCCAGTCCAGCCCCCGTGATTGGCCAGAGGACATGACATTCACCGCCTCCCGTGCCTCCTTTGGCTTTGCGATTGGGCAGAGCGGCGGGAGGCGCGTCCATAGGCTTGGTCGGGTCGCCGCAGCACCCTCCCTTCGCCAACCCTTTGGCGGTCACCGGTGGGCTTAGGGTGCCTCGGCACCGACTTCGCTGCCCCTTCCCGAGCCCAGCCCCGTGACATTCGCTTTCCTCCCGCCGGCAGCCGAGACTTATCGTGGGCTCCTTCGCAACCTCGGAGAGCTTCCAGGGCATGAAAGCTCACGAAAACCAGGAAGTTCTCCGTGGTTGCGAAGGAGCCCACGATCAGTCAACTGCGGGCGGGAGGAAAGCAAATGCCAAGGGGCTGGGCTCGGCTCCCCCCTCGGCTCCCCGCCTTACCAGCCCCGCCGCGGAAGGCTCCATTCTGTTCCCTGAATGGAGCCCGCCGGCCGCTCAATCGGGCCGGCAGGGAACAGAATGGAGCCTTCCGCGGCAGGGCTGGTAAGGGGGGGAGCCGAGCCCAGCCCCGTGACATTCGCTTTCCTCCCGCCCGCAGCCGAGACTGATCGTGGGCTCCTTCGCAACCTCAGAGAGCTTCCAGGGCATGAAAGCTCACGAAACCCAGGAAGCTCTCCGAGGTTGCGAAAGAGCCCATGATCAGTCAACTGCAGGCGGGAGGAAAGCAAATGCCAAGGGGCTGGGCTCGGCTCCCCCCTCGGCTCCCCCCCTTACCAGCCCCACCGCGGAAGGCTCCATTCTGTTCCCTGCCGGCCCGATTGAGCGGCCGGCGGTCTCCATTCAGGGAACAGAATGGAGCCTTCCACGGCGGGGCTGGTAAGGGGGGGAGCCAAGGGGGGAGCCGAGCCCAGCCCCGTGGCATTCGCTTTCCTCCCGCCCGCAGCCGACTGATCGTGGGCTCCTTCGCAGCCTCGGAGAGCTTCCTGGTTTTCGTGAGCTTTCATGCCCTGGAAGCTCTCCGAGGTTGCGAAGGAGCCCACGATCAGTCGGCTGTGGGTGGGAGGAAGGCGAATCCCCCGTGGGCTCCGTTACATCTTCCGCTGCCAGCCAGGCCATGCTGGCGGCAGCGGAACAATCGCCTTCCTCCCGCCCGCAGCCGACTGACCGTGGGCTCCTTCCCGAGCTCCCTTCCTGAGCCTCCCGTTCTCTCTCTCCCCCCCCCTCGCCCCTTCGCCTCCCTGTGTTCCTAGGAGAAGTGCTGGGGATTGAGGCAAGACAGACCTTCTGCTCCTCACCAGCACTTCTCCTAGGAACACAGGGGGGCGAAGGGGCGAGGGGGCGGAGAGAGAACGGGAAGCTCAGCATTCCGTCAGCCGCAGCGCTGGCTGTCAACTTTTCTTTTTAAAACTGGGCAGGAGCTGACTTGCCTCCCCAGTGCTAAAAAGAAAAGTTGACAGCCAGCGCTGCGACTGACGGAATGCTGAGCCTCCCGTTCTCCCCCCCCACCTTGCCCCTTCCGGTTTCGGCGTTCGGGAGACCGCTGGGTTCCCAGCTGTCTCCGAACGCCAAACACCAAAGCCGAACTTCCGCGTTCGGCTTCAGGAGACAGCTGGGAAGCGGCGCGGCTCTTTTAAAAGATGACAGCCGGCCTGGGGGGCTTCCCAGCACCCCCGAACCCTGTGCTGGGAAGCCCCCCAGGCCGGCTGTCACCTTTTAAAACAGCCGCGCCGCTTCCCAGCAGTCGCGGAAAGCCATTTTTTTGCGGGGGGTTTTTTGGTTGCACGGATTAATTGACTTTACATTGTTTCCTATGGGAAACAATGTTTCGTCTTACGAACCTTTCGTCTTACGAACCTCCCCCCGGCACCAATTAAGTTCGTATCTTAAGGTACCACTGTAGTATGAATTTTGTCATTAATCATTTGTTCTACATAATTAATATGAATAGATTTACCTTTTTTAAGAGTATGGTTTCTCCTTATGCAAGATAAATATCATGTAGAAGAAAGATTTTACTATTAAAAAAATAAATTTTTAATTGGTTTTTGAATTTTATTTATTTTGTTTTTCTTCTGAGCTCTAGCATTTTGGGAGTTGCTTGGTCTTTCATTTCCCAATGAAAACTGTAGTTAAGCCTGTCCTTGTGTTGTGCAAGTAAGGAGTTTTCATCATATCTTCTGACAGTTAGTTGGTGTCCATGGATTTATATTGCCATATAAATTGGCAATACTGTACCTTAATAAGCTGTGGGCAAGGCTGTACTTCCTATTAATTGTCCTATTTTTCCTAATCATTGTGTAATACCATCAATGGGCAGTAAAGCGTATAGATTCAACTCAAATCAACTTATTTATTTTTTAAAAATTTTATTTTATATGACTTACAAACATTTAGACATCAAACAATACAACATTAAACATTTACACTTGATATATTTACAAAATTTATTTTTTTTAACAATTCTATTTACTATACCTTTTTCTTAATTTCCACCCAGTTGTAAATTTTTCCCCACACTTTGTAATAGTCCTTATTTTGTTGGTTTTGAATTTCGTATGTTAATTTGCTAAATTTGGCGCAGTGTAATATTTTTTTAATTACCGTTTCTTTGTTTGGAATCTTATCTTGTTTCCAGACGTGCATATGCTAATCTTGCAGCAGTAAGTAAGTGATTTATTAAGTAGTAGTTTTCTTTGCTATGTTTGCCTCTAATTATGCCTAATAAATACATTTCTGGTTTTATTTCAATTTTATAGCTCAATATTTCTTCCATCCATGCCCTAATTTGAATCCAAATTTTTTTTGCTTCGTTACATTGCCACCATATGTGGTAGTATGTTCCCACTTCTTTTTTACACTTCCAACATTTGTTACTAATGTTTACATTCATTTTGGCTAGGCGCGCTGGCGCATAATGCCATCAGAAGAACATTTTATAAAGATTTTCTTTATATGATGTTGACAAAGTCATCTTATAGTTAACTGACCATAGTTTTCCCCAGTCTTCTAGCTGAATTGCATATCCCAAATCAACTTATTATTACAGTCAATTTACACAGTACAGTAGTCCCTCGCTATACCGCGCTTCACCTACTGCGGCTTCACTTCATTGCGGGTTTTCAAGGAATATTAATGAGAAAAATCATTCACGGATCTTCACTGGTTCGCGGGTTTCTGAGGAAGTCGATCGGCAGATTTAAACAGCCCACCGAACTCAATCGGCAGGGTTTTTTTAAAAAAAAAATCTAAAATTGTAAATACTGTATTTAAATACTGTATCTAAAATAAATACTGTGTGGGAAGGGTTTATAAACACTTAAAACAATGAAAACTTGCCAAACAATTACAATATAAATACTTAAATAAGTACTATCAGTCGATAAATTCCCCATCGTGGATTTCACCTATCGCGGTCGGGTCTGGAACGTAACACCAGCGATAGGTGAGGGGCTACTGTACAGCTTTAATGCATATTTTTGAATTTGAGTCTGCAATACCCAATTCAGCCACTAGGGGAAATAGATTCACTACATTGCTCCGTTTCCCAATGAACCTGCAATACCTCAGTGAGCCACCGGAGGACAGTATGTTCAATACATTGTATTTTATTCCGGATTGTGGGATCACAGCCCACCAAACAGTAATTTCTCCATCTATCAAAAGCATCTCAGAAGTCATCAGTGACTTCGTATAATTGGTGGCAGCCAAATACTGAGACCCCTTTATAAATTCACAAACCATTCATCCATAATTTCATCTGGGAAAATATAGACATTTTAGACCAATGCAGATCTGCTACCAGGTGTAAGAGTTACTGTCCATTGTGCAGTGGCTCCCTGGGATGTCTGGGTGTCATACATAGTGCTATAAATTATTTCAGGTTATTTGAGGGACTGTCTGTCTTCCATGGTTTCTGTTCTCAACAGAAATGGTGTTGTGTAGGAGAGGAAGGGATGGGGCAGAGTAAAATATAGAATCTGTACTTTGCCACAAGAGATCCATGTCCAAACCCCCTTGAATTCCACTGACCTTTATCTTCTGCCAATTTAGTGCTTCTTGCTAGTTGAGAAGATTATTGTACATAAGACTTCAATTAATTGTTTATGCTGCAATCTACACAAATGATCCCGATTCTTTGCACCTGGTGTTGCAATCAAATTTATTTTAAGCAATGACATCAGATGTATCCAGTGAAGGGCTACCAAAATTTTTACTATCGCACTGTGGGTGTGGCTTATGCATTTTCTTTCCACATCTTTCAGTACAAATTGGGTGCTTTGGGGTGTGTTCTCTCGGGCTCTCTGGTAGACTCCTCCAAAAAATTCACAGGTACAAATTTCAGACACACACACACACGTTTGAAAATTCAAAACAATGTTCTTTATAATGAAAAGTCACTTAACCTAAGCCCTCTTTTGGTATAGCAAAGAGCACTTGTCTCCAAACCAACTGGTAATTTGTACAAGTCCCTTATCAGTTCTGTGATACTTAGGTTGCAGCTGTGAGGCAATTCAGTCCTTCTTTCACAAAGTGAAATACACTTTGCTCTGGTTTAGTTTCAAAGCGGGGAAAAATCAGCACACAAAAGGTCCAAGTCAGTAAAGCAGGCACGAAACACAACGATCAGATAATCCTCCACAATGGCCAAACCCACAGGCTGGTATTTATAGCAGCCTCACTAATTACCAGAGCCCCACCCAACCACAGGTGGCCTCATTTTCTTTGATAATAATCTCTCAGTTGTTGTTGCCTATGCATCGCTCTCCGTATGTTTGGCTGTATCATTAACTCTTGTTCCAAATGCAAGGAGGAGCTAGATAATTGATCACCTTCTGAGCTGTCTGCCACACTCTCCTCCTCCCTGTCACTCATGTCTTCTTGGTCAAAGGAGTCTTCATCAGCAGATTCCACCGGGGGCAAAACAGGCCTGCAGCATTTGGATGTCTCCCCCACATCCGCAGTCCTTGGGGCAGGAGCTGGGCAGAACTAACCACAACAGGGTGGAGTTCCATTTTTGCTACCCACTGCGTCCCCCCACCCCCAGTCCGGGCAATAGCCCATCCCTGGATGCATCCCAGGAAGTCGGTCTTCTCTGTCATAATGTCTGTTACAGGAACCATCACCTTATGAAAGCAGGTTGCAACGCCTTGGTCTCTTCAGCCTTGAAAGACGGCGTTTAAGGGGTAACTTGATCAAAGTGTATAAGATCATGCATGGGATAGAAAAGGTGGATAGAGAAAAATTATTTTCTCTCTCACACAATACTAGGACGAGGGGGCACTCCCTAAAGCTCATAGGTAAGAAAGCGAGGACAAATCAAGGGAAATATTTCTTCACCCAGAGGGTCACTGGTTTATGGAATTCACTTCCAGAAGAGGTCATGACAGCCTGGATGGCTTCAAGGCAGGATTAGACAGATTCATGGATGCCAAGTGTATCGGTGGTTATGGAAATGGATGTCCAAGTGCCGCCTCTATGGTGGTTGAGGCAGGCAGGATTCCCTTGGGTACCATTTGTTGAGGGTCAAGGGAAAGGGAGGGTTTTGCCTTCTCTTTCTGCTCAAGATCCCCATGGACAATTGGTGGCCCCCTGTGTGACACAGAATGCTGGACTCGATGGGCTTTGGCCCGATTCAGCATGGCTCTTCTTATGTTCTATGTTCTTATCACACCACCCAAGTTCTGAATGGCCGAGCTTGACTGGCCTTTCTTAAGGTGGTGGAAACCTGGTTCTTCCCCATCCCCAGGAATAAGATTTTGTGGTGAGCCCATCTGGTTGTTTTGATTTGAGTGTTGCTCAGTGATGATGAATTGGGCTGTTGTTTCAACTGATTTAGTTTGTTTTTTATTCTATGCCCAGAATCTTGTGACAATATACATTCATATAGTCCAGTATTGGGTCCCTACCAGTACGGAAAAGGACGGGGCAGTGGTAGCAAACGGTGAGCTGTGCATGCAGTTTCGCTTATCCTGCATGTGCGCCCGTACAGCCCAGCCTGTTTATGCTTCTTTGCATGCGCAGGAAGCAAAATCTTCCAAGAGGATGTACACATACACACATGAGATTTCTGTGATTTTTTTGCTTCTGCACATGCATGAAAGCAAAAATATCTCCAAAATCTCACACGTTCCCTCGTGAGATTTTGCCTCCTGCACATGTGCAGAAGCAAGAACACACTGGGGCACAAGCGCACGCATGCAGGAGCACCGAAGCTGCCTGCACATTGTACTGGTAGCAGCAGTAAGAGCAATCTGCCTCTGATATCGTCATATACAGTGATACCTCGTTGTACGAACCCCTCATCATACGAACTTTTTGAGATACGAACCCGGGGTTTAAGATTTTTTTGCTTCTTCTTCCGAACTTGTTCTGTCGGGCTCTCTGGTAGACTTCTCCCAAAAATTCACAGGTACAAATTTCAGACACAGACATGTTTGAAAATTCAAAACAATGTTCTTTATAATGAAAATTCAATGAAACCAAGCCCTCTTTTGGTATAGCAAAGAGCACTTGTCTCCAAACCAACTGGTAATTTGTACAAGTCCCTTATCAGTTCTGTGATACTTAGCTTGCAGCTGTGAGGCAATTCACAGTCCTTCTTCTTTCATAAAGTGAAACACACTTTGCTCTGGTTTAGTTTCAAAGCGGAGAAAAATCAGCACACAAAGCTCGAAGTCAGCAAAGCAGGCACGAAACACCAGGATCAGATAATCTTCCAGAATGGCCAAACCCACAGGCTGGTATTTATAGCAGCCTCACTAATTACCAGAGCCCCACCCAACCACAGGTGGCCTCAGTCCTTGGGGCAGGAGCTGGGCCAGAGCTAATCACAACAGAACTATTTTCACCTTACGAACCCGCCGCTGCCACTGGGATGCCCCGCCTCCTGACTTCCATTGCCAGCTGAAGTTCCTGTTTTCGTGCTGGTGGGATTCCCTCTATGGGAAACCCCACCTCTGGATTTTGCGATGCTGCAGGCGAATCCCAGCAGGGGAATCCCACCAGCGTGAAAACGGGCACTTTGGCTGGCAACGGAAGTCCGGAGGTAGGGTTTCCCAACAAGGGAAGCTTCAGTGATGCTGCGATCCCAAAAACGTGGAAGTCCAGAGGTGGGGTTTCCCATGGAGGGGAGCCTCAGGGGAATCCCACCAATGTGAAAAAGGGCGCTTCGGCTGGCAAAAGGGGTGAATTTTGGGCTTGCACGCATTAATCACTTTTCCTTTTTAAAAAAAATTATAAACTTTATTAATTTTCAATAAAAAATAGAATAGAATAGAATAGAATTTTTATTGGCCAAGTGTGATTGGACACACAAGGAATTTGTCTTGGTGCATATGCTCTCAGCGTACATAAAATAAAATACAGTGATCCCTCGATTATCGCGAGGGTTCCGTTCCAAGACCCCTCGCGATAATCGATTTCTTGCGATGTAGCGGTGCGGAAGTAAAAACACCATCTGCGCATGCGCGTCCTGTTTTCCATGGCCGCGCATGTGCAGATGGTGGGGAGACGGCAGTTCGGAGGCTGGCAATGGTTGTTTTTCATGCCGGCCACCCCCCCCAGCGCCTCCGGACTCCTCGCCGCTACCCCCCGCCCGATTCTCCCCTCCCATCCCTCCCTCCTTAGAACGTGGATTTTTCACCCTCTCAAGTTGCTAGTTCTGAGTGAGAACACTTCCCCCACTTCTGATTTTCAATTCCATTTAGAACCTGGATGTTTTGCCATCTCAAGTTGCTAGTTCTGAGTGAGAACACTGTCGGGATGGAGAGACCCCCTTACCTTAGACAAGGCGCTCAGCCCGTGAGGAGTGAGCCGGGAGCTTCCAGAGGAGATGGGTATTGAAGTACAGACAAAGCATGTTCAAATGAACAATTAGTTTTTATTAGAAAAGTATAAAAACAATAAAAGTCTGAAGAGACATAAAAAGCACATCCTCTGGCTAAGGATGTACGGAGGAAAAGATGTCTCCTAATTAAGGACCGCCCTTCTTCTTCAAGAAGAGACAGGATGTGAGCAAACAGGTTACATCACACAGGAGGAGCTATCTTACTAGACAGAATTAACTCTCTAACTACTGGATGTTTCTCAATGTCGTTGGGGGCTGGCAATTTCCAGCGCGACACCCCTTCTTTGTCAGTCATCAGAGACAAGAGGGACATCAGGACATCAAGACATCAATTCACTTAAGGCACAATTTGTTGGTGAGGTATTCATGTTGATCAGCTGGCAATGGCTTATTCAGCAAGTCAGCGATCTGCTCAGTAGTAGCCACATACTGAAATTTCACGAAACCATCTTTCACCTTCTCTCGGATATTTTGATACCGAATGTGAATGTGCCGTGAACGAGCTCCAACAAATTCAGCTTCAGCAATGAATGCAACTGAAATATTATCCTCCATAATAACAATTGGTGTCATAGGACCTTTCCAAATACTATCAATGAGAGGAAAAAGAGACATTAATGCATTACAGCAATCAGAAACACATGCATATTCAGATTCAGTTGAAGAGCAAGAAATAAACTTCTGCTGCCTAACTTTCCAAAAGAAAGGACAACCATTTAAAAACATGATATAACCAGAAGTACTTTTTCGTGTTTCTGTGTCACTTGCCCAGTCAGCATCAGCATAACAAATCACTTCAGGATACCCAACATGATCTGGCTCAAGGTACAGCTTCTTGCCTTTCGTGAGCTTCATGTATTTGAGCAGCTTCTTTATGCAAGACCAATGAAACGTGGTAGCCTTTCCAACGTATCTGGACAGTAGATTCACACTCAGTGAAATGTCAGGTCTCGTCCATCTGCTGATGTACAATAGCGATCCAATCACTGACCGGTACAATGTTTTGTTCTCAAAATCAGGATACTCTTCTCGGGTTAACCTGTAAAAGTCAGTTTGCATAGGAGAACGACAAGTATGCGCATCAGACATGTTACAATTTTGCAAAAGCTGGTCAACCTTACTTTCTTGTGAAAGAGAGAACCCCTTCTCAGTTTTCTCAAACTGAACACCTAGATAATCATTGATATGCCCTAGGCTTTTCAAGGTGAAATGTTTCTCAAGGCCCTTAGCAAAAGTTTGACTAGTGCTTTCATTGAGACCCACATAAACAATATCATCAACATAAACAAGAACAATTTCATAAGTCTTACCTTGCCCTTTTGTGAACACGCATCCATCAGATTCGGACTTAATAAAGCCCATTGAATTTAGCTTTTGGGATAATAATTTGTACCAGCAGAGGGCGCTCTGCTTGAGGCCGTATAAAGACTTGCTCAGAGACCAAACCTCTCCTTCTCGGTTCTGGAATCCAGGAGCACCCTTGACGTAGATCTCTTCATTCAGATCAGCGTTCAAATAGGCAGTCTCTACATCGAACTGAAAAACCTCTAAACCCAAAGCAATGGCAGTGATTAGGGCAATCTTGACACTTTCATTTCTGACTGTGGGTGAGTATGTGTCTGTGTAGTCTTCCGGATAAACTTGAGAGAATCCTTGAGCTACGAGTCTAGCTTTATACAGCTTTTCCTCATTAGGCTTTTGTTTGACTTTATACACCCAGCGTGTGCCAATGACTTTCTTCTTGCTAGGAGGCTCCACCTTCTGGAACACATTAAGTTTCTTTAAACAGTCCAGTTCGTGTTCCATAGCCTCATGCCATTTTTCTTGTTCAGAGTCAGGCAAAAGTTTGATCTGGTGAAAATGATCAGGTGGAAGTGTAAGATTGTTACACATGAAAAGATAAGGAGAGTCAGATACTTGCTGTGCAAATCTCTTTGGAGGAGTTCCTTTGGTAGTTCTCTTGGAACGTCTGGGAACGCTGGTCCATCCTTCATCATCATCTCCGCCTTCAAGTTCATCACCAGAGGTTTCCTCGGCAACTGTCGAAGGCTGTTCATCATCTGGAACATCAGGAATATCTGGCACAGATCCCTGGGCATCAGGAGTCTGGACACTTTCCTTAGGAAAATAAACTGAAGTATCATTACTATGTATACTGGACCAATTTGTGTCTTCCTCAAATTTGGCTGAATTAGAAATGTAAGCTCTGTGATGAGAGTCAGCAAATTTGTGGTACTTGGAGACTTCATCAAAGCCGATGAATCTCATTCTTTCTGACACAGGACCTCCTTTTCTTCTCTGTTCAACTGGAATGTTAACAGTGGCATAACAACCAAAAATGTAAATATTTTGAATGTCAGGTTTCTTGCCATGGAGCAAGTAATAAGGAGTGTCTTGAATGACGCTACTCCATGTTCTGTTAACAATGTAATTAGCATACCTTAATGCTTCGCCCCAGTATGAAAAGTCCACGTTTGCATCCTCAATGAGACAACGAAACATTGTCTGCAGAATCCCGTTCCTGCGTTCGCACACACCATTCTGCTGTGGCGTCCCGGGTGATGAGGTCTGCTGGCGGATTCCATTCCTGGCCATCCATCCTTGGAACTGTTGCAACATAAATTCGCCTCCACGATCACTTTGAATCCGCTTGATCCAGACGTCGTGTTGGGTGAGTATCTCTGCAGCAAAGCCTTTAAAAGCCTCAAACGCCTCTGATTTTTGTTTTAAAAGAAAAACATAGCCAAATCGTGAGTAACTGTCAACCACAGTTAAGAAATACTTACGTTTACCAACAGTAGGCCGAAATGGACCGACAACGTCGGTATGGACCAATTCAAAGATGCGTGTACACAGCCGGACAGCAATTTTGGGGACTGGGGAGTGCCGGGACTTCGCGGAATTACAAATTTTACAATCTAGGTAAACCTTGCAAGCCCCATCAATTGTGAAACCATCAACATATTCAGACATCTTTGCTAAGACGGGGTAAGAAGCATGCCCCAAGCGACGATGCCATCTGTGAATGCACCTGGAATGAAAAGATTTATTTGTTAACATATGTTTAACATTTTTAACAGCATTAGGAACCTCAGGGGTTTCATTGGTTTTAGGAACCTTTGAACTAGCGGTGGCACCAGGGTTTCTCTCTGGACCTGTGCATACGCCCTTTGGAACGCTTATACTTACACTACCTTTGCTGGCAGGTTTGGGTTGCAAATAAAAGACACCTTTGATGGGGATGGCAGTAGCAAGAAGTTTGCCATCCTTGATAATGTTGGTGTCAACAAGTTCATAGTTTATTACAACCTTCAATTCTTCTCTCAGGCAATATCCACTAAGGATGTTGTTCTTGGCAGTTGGAACGTAGAAAACATTTGAGATAAGGGAGTCCAGTTCTTTGACGAAGACTTTTCCTTTTCCTTCCACCTTGGAACGTAGATCACCAACTCCAAACACTTCCTTGACATCTGTCGGGTGTAGCTCACTGAAGGATTCCTTCCGGTACGCGATGTGTGCCGCTGCTCCACTGTCTAGGGTCCATAACTCACGAATGTCGTAGAGTGGACTCTTGTCAGGAACAATGCTGAGGTGGATGGTACCAACATAAGTAGGTTTCTCATCTTTGGAGTCTTTGGGAGTTGACTTTGCAGCTCCAGAACTCTTTCCTCTGGATCCTTTCTTGTGTGCGCCTTTAGGCTGGGTTGGATAAGGTGGATGATCAGTCTCGCCAGACTTCACACTTTGCACATCAGGAGATTTGCGAGTGTCATCCTTCTTAAAAGGTTTCTGGCGTGAGTACTTTGGAGTACTTGTTTTCTGCTGACCGCCCTTGGCCAAGTTAGATTTAAATGCTGCTGACATAGGTCTAAGGCCAGTGTTCAGCAACTCTGCTTCTTCAGTTAGCATGTTACAGAGTCTCTGAGTAGATTTCTGGGCCATTGGGAGTATACTGAACTTGTAAATAACTTCCTTCCATTCAGGAGTACATGGGTTGAACAAAACATCAGAGTCTATAGACATGAGTATAAAGATCAGTCCTATCCTGCAAAGCCATACTTTAAAATCCAGTTGATTTGGTAACAGCACAAACTCACCTTTCAGAGTAGAAGAGGTGATGGCATGCCTTGTTGATGCAGTCAGCTGGACCGCTTGGAGTTGCTGGGGTTGAGCCCCAACTCCTCCTGGCAAACCTTGTGGCTGTCTCACCTGGGGAAGTTTCGCTTGTATCTGTGGGATAAAGACTGGAGGTCTCTGCGATGAAACAGAAGAATCTGGAACATGAGGGACCGATTGCCTTTGCATCTTAGCTGTGAGGGAAAGTCTAAATTCATTAGGCTTCACATCAAATGCATTTGCTTCAGGAATTAACTGTGCCATTGGCGCATTCCATCCACTAGTGGCCGCTGCTGCGTAACTTGTAGCAGTGGGGGAAAGCCTCCCCCTTTCTCGGCTTGCAGTTTTAAATTGATTGATTCCAAAGCGTGAATCTCCTTCTCATCCTTCTCAATGAGCTGCTCAATTGTCTGCAAGTTTAGGGACGTTCCCTTTATGTTAGCAGAAGCGAGAGAGCTGAAATCATCTAGGTGCCTTGTCTTGGCTTGTGCCTTAACATGCGTGCCAGATGATTGTGAGGGGAAGAGATGGTATGCAAATTGCAGGGGGGTCAATTTAAACTATGAAAACTATGAAAACTATGAAAACTATGAAAACTATGAAAACTATGAAAACTATGAAAACTATGAAAACTATGAAAACTATGAAAACTATGAAAACTATGAAAACTATGAAAACTATGAAAACTATGAAAACTATGAAAACTATGAAAACTATGAAAACTATGAAAACTATGAAAACTATGAAAACTATGAAAACTATGAAAACTATGAAAACTATGAAAACTATGAAAACTATGAAAACTATGAAAACTATGAAAACTATGAAAACTATGAAAACTATGAAAACTATGAAAACTATGAAAACTATGAAAACTATGAAAACTATGAAAACTATGAAAACTATGAAAACTATTTACAGGGCTAGCCTGTGTCACCAGAACCAGCAGGTGAAGATGTGGAGGTGACGTTGATCAATGTTGCTCCTCATCCCGGAAGCCTCCAATTCCCGCAGCTCCCAGCTCGACAATACAATGGTCGCTGTCATCGGACCCTGGGCAAAAAAAGCACAGATTGAATCTTTTAATAATGGAGAAAGAAACAAAAGAATAAACAAGCAAGCACATTCCCATTAAAGGCTCCAAATTAGTGCAAATACTTACCGACCATTGCATTGTCGGATGTTGCAGGAGGAGGAATGCCAGAGGTAAGGCTGTCGGAAGGAAGGGAAGAGGGAAGGCTGTCGGAAGGAAGGGAAGAGGGAAGGCTGTCGGAAGGAAGGGAAGAGGGAAGGCTGTCGGAAGGAAGGGAAGAGGGAAGGCTAGCGCAGGGAAGACGGACACAGGGAAGACGGACGGAAGGAAGGGAAGCGGGACTGGCATCCTCCTCCTGAACCAGGGAGATGCGGGATTGGGAGGGATCCGGGACGTAGGGGGCAACATATATCACCCGGACCTCCACATCTTCAACTGGTGGCTCTGGTGACACTCGCTGCCATCGCCTTCTGTGGGTTGAAGAAGACAAAAAGAACAAAATCCCAGTGAGTGTTCCATTGCTTTGTCAAAAGGACAACAAAGTCCATTCTTATAGATTGGGGGTTGGGCTAGAAGACCTTCAAGGTCCCTTCCAACCCCAAGGGAGACTATCCTTCCTCCCATTAGCCCAACCAGGATTTGAGGGGTGGGCTTTCCAGGGCCCCAGGCCTCCCTCAGTTGTGGGGACGCCACTACCCCGATCAGGAGCCACTTACTTGCAAATGTGCAAAAGTTTCCAGAGAAGGAAGACCAAATATACAACGATCAGCAGGATTGTTACGATAAAGAATCGTTCGTTTTCCATGTCTGAAAGAGAAATGGGGAGGGGGAGAAGAGTAAATTTCTGTTCTCCGTGGTTGGTGCTTCCCCACCAAGATTAAATATTTTTTTTTTTTTGTTTATTAGATTTGTATGCCGCCCCTCTCCGTAGACTCGGGACGTCTAACAACAACAATATAACAACATATAACAAATCTAACATTTAAAAGAACTAAAGACCCTTATTAAAAGCCCAACATACACACAAATATACCATGCATAAATTGTATAGGCCTGGGGGGAAGGAATAATTCAATTCCCCCATGCCTGACGACAGAGGTGGGTTTTAAGGAACTTACAAAAGGCAAGGAAGGTGGGGGCAGTTCTGATCTCTGGAGGGAGCTGGTTCCAGAGGGTCGGGGCTGCCACAGAGAAGGCTCTTCCCCTGGGTCCCGCCAGACGACATTGTTTAGTCGACGGGACCTGGAGAAGCCAACTCTGTGGGACCTAACTGGTCGCTGGGATTCGTGCGGCAGAAGGCGGTTACCTCAAGGGGGGGATGGGACTTTTTGCCTCCGCCAGTTGGATGAAGCTCTTTCCTCCGCAGCAGCAGGAGACTTACAGAATGATAGAGAGGGAAGGGACCTCAGTGGCCATCTAGTCTGACCCCCAGCTCAAGCAGGAGAATGGAGGGGACTGCAAAGACCATCTAGTCTGACCCCCAGCTCAAGCAGGAGAATGAAACCGAATGATAGAGATGGAGGGGACTTCAGAGGCCATCTAGTCTGACCCCCAGCTCAAGCAGGAGAATGAAATAGAATGATAGAGATGGAGGGGACCTCAGAGGCCATCTAGTCTGATCCCCAGCTCAAGCAGGAAAATGAAACAGAATGATAGAGATGGAGGGGACCTCAGAGACCATCTAGTCCAACCCTCTTCGTAAGCAGGAGAATTGGTCTTCCGGTCAAATTCTTGGGCTGCTAAATTGGCTGGTGGAACTCCTTGCCTCACAACACGCTAATCCTTTAAAAGCTAATTTGGGAACCCAATCAGAGCAGTCCCCTCAAAGGAGGGGTGGGAGAGAGTGCTAGATAGCATTTTCTTAGCAAAGGACAGATGTGAAGTTACTCGTTACTGTCTGGGACCCCTTTATGACCTGCTCCTCATGGTAATCTTTGGAATTTTTACTATGCGTGGAGCATTTATGACAAAAGACATGGGAGTAGGGGGCCACCCTCCACCCATACACATTTAACAAGAGTTGGAAGGGACCTTGGTGGTCATCCAGTCCCACCCTGACCTTCCACCCATACACATTTGACAAATTCTGACCTGCTAAATTGGCCGGGGGTACACACTGCTACATGGTCCTCTCTCAAACTCCCTTTGCATTTCTCTCTGTCTCTCTGTCTCTCTCTCTGTCTCTCTTTCTCTCTACCCAGGGTCCCTTCCAACACTTGTTAATTTGTTTGGGCATCTGTAGATGTCACTGACTTGAGAAGGGGGTTGGACTAGATGACCTCTGTGATCCCTTCCATCTCTCTGATTCTGTAGAAATCTGCTTGAGAAGGGGGTTGGACTAGATGATCTCTATGATTCTAGATGACCTCCTTAAGGTCCCATCCAATTCTGTAAGGGTAACAACCGTTCTGATTGGATGGTGGCGAAGTGTCCCATGTGGCCCAAAGGCTGTGGCTGAATGTGGATTTTTGTGGCCAAAGGGCTGGGGCCAAGAGCTAGGGGCCTTTGGGCGAGGGAGAGAAGGCAGCGGCCGATCAGCTGCTGCGGAGGAAAGAGCTTTGTCCAAATGGCGTAGGCAAAATGTCCTAAACCCCCTCAAGGTGGAACTCCTATGGAAAGAAGAAGAAAAAATTGCCAGGACTAAAAATCAAGTCCTGCTTACCATAGTTCCCTCTAAGCTGAGCAGTGAGCAATCGCTCACTTAAAAATCATCAACCCTACCAATTCCTAACATCTAAACTAAACAAAAATAAAATTATGTTTAAATGGCTGATACCAGAAGGGATACTCATAACTCTACTGGACAAAAAATACAAAATAACGACACCGGAAAATGCAAAGGAATTTTATGAAGAATTATTAAAACCCCTTGGAGAAAGATTTTCAAAAGAAATAGAAGATAAAGATACAACAAACACCGAAGAATCAAGTTTAGAAGACATCATCCAAGAAAAAGAGCCAGAAACAACACAAACTGAGGAAAATGACCCACAGAAACTACAAAACAAACATGACAGACAAGGACCGATCACAAGGGCAAAAACCAAAGCCAAAAAATAAAAATGGCAGAAAATTAGATATTACAACACAAAAAGACAACATTACCATATTCTCAACGAATATCAATGGATTGAATTCAGTCAGAAAAAGAGAAAAAAATTTCCACAAACTCCTAAGCCATAATTTCCACATTACATCACCTACAAAAAGATAATGACAAAATTGAACGGGTCCAAAGACGGGCTACAAGAATGGTGGAAGGTCTTAAGTATAAAACGTATCAGGAAAGACTTAATGAACTCAATCTGTATAGTCTGGAAGACAGAAGGAAAAGGGGGGACATGATCGAAACATTTAAATATGTTAAAGGGTTAAATAGGGTTCAGGAGGGAAGTGTTTTTAACAGGAAAGTGAACAAAAGAACAGGGGGACACAATCTGAAGTTAGTTGGGGGAAAGATCAAAGGCAACATGAGAAAATATTATTTTACTGAAAGAGTAGTAGATCCTTGGAACAAACTTCCAGCAGACGTGGTTGGTAAATCCGCAGTAACCGAATTTAAACATGCCTGGGATAAACATATATCCATTGTAAGATAAAATACAGGAAATAGTAAAAGGGCAGACTAGATGGACCATGGGGTCTTTTTCTGCCGTCAGTCTTCTATGTTTCTATGTTTCTACATGTCTACAAGAAACACATATCGTAAAAAAAGACATCATGACCTTATTACTCCCAGGTCTTGGCGAACTTTTTACCTCATCAGCATTAGTTGAAAGGAGAGGAATAGCAATATATGTCAAAAGTCAATATAAACCAAAACTTATATATGAAGAACCTGATGGCCAAATTTTAATGGTACAAATAACGATAAAAAACGAACAATTAACAATAATAGGAATATATGCACCCACTATTAATCAACCAGCATTTTACACACAACTACATAAAAAAATTCTAGAACTAAATTTAACAAATTTTATTATAATAGGTGATTTCAACGCAATACACAACAAAAGCAAAGACCATAAGAGTAGCAAACACCACTGTTCTCGAAAAATCCTCCCATCTACATTTGATCACCTAACATACGAATTTGCCCTTCAAGATATATGGAGAACACACCACCCGGAAAATACACAATACTGTACACTTTTTTCTCATACCCACACAAATCCTGGTACCGCATAGATATGGCTTGGTCCTATTCTTATATCATAAACCAAACAAGAGAAATAAAAATCTTACCTGCCACATGGGCCGACCATAACCCCATACTCTGAACTCTCAATAACCAAGACTCTATAACATACAAAAGATGGACTATGAACTATTCCACCATAAATGAAGAACAGTTTAAAACCAAAATAGAAAACGAATTACCACCTTTTATAACGACCAACTGCGAAGGAGATACAACTTTACAGGTAGTTTGGGATGCAATGAAAGCCTATATACGTGGAATATATATATCCTACTCAGCCTACACTAACAAACAAAAAAAAGAGAAACTTAACAGTCTTAACATAAAACTACAGGAAGCAGAAACAACATTACAGCAATATCCAGATGACCCAGCAATACTAATTAAAATCAAAACCATAAAACATGAAATAAATCTAGAAACTCAACAACAACTCACTGCCAAATATAAAACCCTAAAACAACTAAATTTTGAATTTGCTAACAAACCCGGTCGATGGTTGGCCTTTAAACTGGCGCAACAAAAAGCTGACAAAATTATAGAATCTCTTTATGACAATTCGGGCTTACTGAAAACAAACACAGAGGAAAAGAAAAACATAATACAGCAATATTATCAAGACCTATACAATTCAGACAAACCAGATAATTCTGCAATTAAAAAATACTTAGCTCTAAACGAAACATTTCAGATAACAGAGGAACAAAGAAAAAAGCTAAATAGAAATATCACTTTTACAGAAATTAAATTGGCTATTGCAAAACAACACAATAATAAAACACCAGGACCTGACGGTATTCCTTCAGAATTCTATAAGCACCACCAGGACATACTAGAACCAATAATGCTAAATTTATATAATCAGGCACTACAACAAGGCAAACTTCCGAAAACATGGTCCGAAGCCTACATTACCATTATACCAAAGGAAAACAAAGACAAAAAATACTTAGAAAACTACCGGCCAATTTCATTACTAAACACAGACTACAAAATCTTTTCATCTATAATTGCAGAACGCTTCAAAAATATATTAAATAATATCATACATCCGGACCAAAACGGATTTTTACCAAAAAGAAATATAAGCAATAATACCCGAACTATACTTAACACCATAGAATACTATAACGAAAATCGTGATAAACCAGTGGCACTCATGTTTATTGACTTGAAAAAAGCCTTCGACTCCCTTTATTGGGAATATTTTATAATACAAATCGAACACATGAAATTTGGAGATAACTTTACTAATTTAATAAAATCTATTTATTCCCAACAAACAGCAAAAATACTTTTCAACAAAGCCATCACAGAAGAAATAACAATAACGAGAGGAGTACGCCAGGGATGCCCTTTAGCACCTTTAATTTTTATATTAGCTATCGAAACATTTTAAAAAAATATAAGAAACAATGAAAAAATAAATGGACTTAAAATAAAAAAGAAACATTTCAAAATTCAAGCGTTCGCAGATGATATAGTACTTACAATTCAAGACCCCCTTAAATCAGCCCTCATTCTAATGAGGGAAATCCATAGATTTGGGGAAATAACCGGTCTTAAAATTAACCTTGATAAAACTCAAATTATAACAAAAAACATGACAGTAGAACAAAACTCTATACTGGAACAAACCCTTAATATAAAAATAGTGAAAAAAACCAAGGGATGTTAGGAGGGAGGGAGAGAAGGGAGGGAGGGAGGGAGAGAAGGAGGGAGGGATGGAAGGAGGGATGGATGGATGGATGGATGGAGGGAGGGATGTTAGGAGGGAGGGAGAGAAGGGAAGGAGGGAGGGAGGGAGTGATGGAAGGAGGGATGGATGGATGGAGGGAGGGAGGGATGATAGGAGGGAGGGAGAGAAGGGAAGGAGGGAGGGAGGGAGAGAAGGAGGGAGTGATGGAAGGACTGTATGCTTTCATTCAAGTCACTTCTCTCTCCCTTTCCTGCCATTCTCTGTAGATGACTCTGAAGACCCCCAGCCATCAACATCTTCTGCTTCTTCAGCCCCAGCCACATTCACAGCAAGCAAAGGGTGGTTTGACAGATTTCAACGGCGCTATGGCCTGAAGAGTGTGTCATTGCATGGAGAAGCTGCCTCAGCAGATACAGGTGCAGCTGAAAACTTTGTCCGGCGCACCTTTAAAGATCTAATTGCAGAAGGGGACTACCATCCAGAACAGGTGTTCAACATGGATGAAACAGGCCTGTTCTGGAAGAGGATGCCTTCACGGACTTTCTTGATGCAAGATGAAGCCAAAGCCCCTGGCTTTAAGGCCATGAAAGATAGAGTGACTTTGGTCATGTGTGGGAATGCAGCAGGCTTTTTGCTGAAGCCAGGGCTAATTTATAAGTCACAAAATCCAAGAGCCCTCAAGAACAGAAATAAGAATGCATTGCCAGTGTACTGGATGCATAATCCTAAAGCATGGATTACAAAACCCCTCACGCGGGACTGGTTTCATCACTGCTTCATCCCACAGGTGCAGGTTTATTTGGCTGCCAAAGGACTAGATTTCAAAGTGCTTCTCCTAATGGACAATGCCGGAGGCCATGATGATCTGGCAGATGAACATGATGGGGTGCAAGTCGAATTCTTGCCACCAAACACCACATCGCTTATCCAGCCATGGATCAAGGTATTATCCGCGCATTTAAGGCACTGTACACGCGCAATTCTCTTGGAAGCATTGTGGAAGCAATGGAAGCTGATCAAAACTTCACATTGAAGGCCTACTGGCGTCAGTACACAATTGCATCTTGTCTGAAGAACATTCAGAGTGCCTTAGTGGATATGAAGTCACAGACAATGAATGCCTGCTGGAGGAAATTGTGGCCAGAAGTGGTGCATGATCACAGGGGATTTGCTCCCGAAGAAATTCAAGATGCTGCAGTCCAGAAGTCTGTGAAGCTGGCACAGGCACTGGGTGGAGAAGGCTTCGTTGACATGACACCAGAGGAAGTCAATGGTTTGATAGATGAGCATGGCCTACCGCTGACAGATAAAGATCTGGAGGAGCTGACCAGGTCAGCGAGCGAAGAAGAGGAGGGAGCTGTAGAAGCTGAGGAAGAAGAAGATGTTGGCCTAACGCTAGAGCGGCTTGCAGAAATGAACACAACTGCTGCACATCTGCAACGCATGGCGGAACTTTGGGATCCCAACATGACTCGCTCTATACACTTTAAGGCTTCCCTTGACAACACCATTGCACAATACAGAGCCTTGTTAGCCAAGCAAAAGAAAACGCGCCAACAACTGCCCATAACTATGTTTGTCACGAAAACCAAGAGGTCTGCCACAACATCACCTGCAGCGTCCATTGTAGACATGGTGATAGAAGAAGATCCCGATTTATCCTAGTTATGCTAACCCCCCCCCAAAATGTAAAAAATGTAAATAAATATTTTTATTGTTTCTATCAGGATGACTAAGTGTTATTCAATGTGTACAGTACAGGTTACAGGTACAGGTAGAGGTACAGTAAGGGGATGGGAAATGGTAATTTGTGGGTTGAAAGTGTTGGGACAGAGTGGCATAGAGAAGAATGAATGAATGACTGAGTGAATGAAATTCAAACACAGGTGAGGGCTGGGGTTTTTTATTCTGTCATTGTTTAAGTGCTTTTTACGAAAGGAAGGAGGGAGGGATGGAAGGAGGACATGAGAGCCAAAAACCAGGTTAAAAATGGACTTTAAAATCAAAAGTGGCAGGTTTACTCACTGAAAACTAGGAACTTGACCAGAAAAAACCAGGTTAAAAATGGACTTTAAAATAAAAAGTGGCAGGTTTTCTCACTGAGAGCTCGGAACTTGACCAGAAAAAACCAGGTTAAAAATGGACTTTAAAATCAAAAGTGGCAGGTTTACTCACTGAGAGCTAGGAACTTGACTAGAAAAAACCAGGTTAAAAATGGACTTTAAAATCAAAAGTGGCAGGTTTACTCACTGAGAGCTAGGAACTTGACCAGAAAAAACCAGGTTAAAAATGGACTTTAAAATCAAAAGTGGCAGGTTTACTCACTGAGAGCTAGGAACTTGACCAGAAAAAACCAGGTTAAAAATGGACTTTAAAATCAAAAGTGGCAGGTTTACTCACTGAGAGCTAGGAACTTGACCAGAAAAAACCAGGTTAAAAATGGACTTTAAAATCAAAAGTGGCAGGTTTACTCACTGAGAGGTAGGAACTTGACCAGAAAAAACCAGGTTAAAAATGGACTTTAAAATCAAAAGTGGCAGGTTTACGTACTCACTGAGAGCTAGGAACTTGACCAGAAAAAACCAGGTTAAAAATGGACTTTAAAATCAAAAGTGGCAGGTTTACTCACTGAGAGCTTGGAACTTGACCAGAAAAAACCAGGTTAAAAATGGACTTTAAAATCAAAAGTGGCAGGTTTACTCACTGAGAGCTAGAAACTTGACCAGAAAAAACCAGGTTAAAAATGGACTTTAAAATCAAAAGTGGCAAGTTTACTCAATGAGAGCTAGGAACTTGACCAGAAAAAACCAGGTTAAAAATGGACTTTAAAATCAAAAGTGGCAGGTTTACTCACTGAGAGCTAGGAACTTGACCAGAAAAAACCAGGTTAAAAATGGACTTTAAAATCAAAAGTGGCAGGTTTACTCACTGAGAGCTAGGAACTTGACCAGAAAAAACCAGGTTAAAAATGGACTTTAAAATCAAAAGTGGCAGGTTTACTCACTGAGAGCTAGGAACTTGACCAGAAAAAACCAGGTTAAAAATGGACTTTAAAATCAAAAGTGGCAAGTTTACTCACTGAGAGCTAGGAACTTGACCAGAAAAAACCAGGTTAAAAATGGACTTTAAAATCAAAAGTGGCAAGTTTACTCACTGAGAGCTAGGAACTTGACCAGAAAAAACCAGGTTAAAAATGGACTTTAAAATCAAAAGTGGCAGGTTTACTCACTGAGAGCTAGGAACTTGACCAGAAAAAACCAGGTTAAAAATGGACTTTAAAATCAAAAGTGGCAGGTTTACATACTCACTGAGAGCTAGGAACTTGACCAGAAAAAACCACGTTAAAAATGGACTTTAAAATCAAAAGTGGCAGGTTTACTCACTGAGAGCTAGGAACTTGACCAGAAAAAACCAGGTTAAAAATGGACTTTAAAATCAAAAGTGGCAGGTTTACTCACTGAGAGCTAGGAACTAGACCAGAAAAAACCAGGTTAAAAATGGACTTTAAAATCAAAAGTGGCAGGTTTACTCACTGAGAGCTAGGAACTTGACCAGAAAAAACCAGGTTAAAAATGGACTTTAAAATCAAAAGTGGCAGGTTTACTCACTGAGAGCTAGGAACTTGACCAGAAAAAACCAGGTTAAAAATGGACTTTAAAATCAAAAGTGGCAAGTTTACTCACTGAGAGCTAGGAACTTGACCAGAAAAAACCAGGTTAAAAATGGACTTTAAAATCAAAAGTGGCAAGTTTACTCACTGAGAGCTAGGAACTTGACCAGAAAAAACCAGGTTAAAAATGGACTTTAAAATCAAAAGTGGCAAGTTTACTCACTGAGAGCTAGGAACTTGACCAGAAAAAACCAGGTTAAAAATGGACTTTAAAATCAAAAGTGGCAAGTTTACTCACTGAGAGCTAGGAACTTGACCAGAAAAAACCAGGTTAAAAATGGACTTTAAAATCAAAAGTGGCAAGTTTACTCACTGAGAGCTAGGAACTTGACCAGAAAAAACCAGGTTAAAAATGGACTTTAAAATCAAAAGTGGCAAGTTTACTCACTGAGAGGTAGGAACTTGACCAGAAAAAACCAGGTTAAAAATGGACTTTAAAATCAAAAGTGGCAAGTTTACTCACTGAGAGGTAGGAACTTGACCAGAAAAAACCAGGTTAAAAATGGACTTTAAAATCAAAAGTGGCAAGTTTACTCACTGAGAGCTAGGAACTTGACCAGAAAAAACCAGGTTAAAAATGGACTTTAAAATCAAAAGTGGCAAGTTTACTCACTGAGAGCTAGGAACTTGACCAGAAAAAACCAGGTTAAAAATGGACTTTAAAATCAAAAGTGGCAGGTTTACTCACTGAGAGCTAGGAACTTGACCAGAAAAAACCAGGTTAAAAATGGACTTTAAAATCAAAAGTGGCAGGTTTACTCACTGAGAGCTAGGAACTTGACCAGAAAAAACCAGGTTAAAAATGGACTTTAAAATCAAAAGTGGCAGGTTTACTCACTGAGAGCTAGGAACTTGACCAGAAAAAACCAGGTTAAAAATGGACTTTAAAATCAAAAGTGGCAGGTTTACTCACTGAGAGCTAGGAACTTGACCAGAAAAAACCAGGTTAAAAATGGACTTTAAAATCAAAAGTGGCAAGTTTACTCACTGAGAGCTAGGAACTTGACCAGAAAAAACCAGGTTAAAAATGGACTTTAAAATCAAAAGTGGCAGGTTTACTCACTGAGAGCTAGGAACTTGACCAGAAAAAACCAGGTTAAAAATGGACTTTAAAATCAAAAGTGGCAGGTTTACTCACTGAGAGCTAGGAACTTGACCAGAAAAAACCAGGTTAAAAATGGACTTTAAAATCAAAAGTGGCAGGTTTAGTCACTGAGAGCTAGGAACTTGACCAGAAAAAACCAGGTTAAAAATGGACTTTAAAATCAAAAGTGGCAGGTTTAGTCACTGAGAGCTAGGAACTTGACCAGAAAAAACCAGGTTAAAAATGGACTTTAAAATCAAAAGTGGCAGGTTTACTCACTGAGAGCTAGGAACTAGACCAGAAAAAACCAGGTTAAAAATGGACTTTAAAATCAAAAGTGGCAGGTTTACTCACTGAGAGCTAGGAACTTGACCAGAAAAAACCAGGTTAAAAATGGACTTTAAAATCAAAAGTGGCAAGTTTACTCACTGAGAGCTAGGAACTTGACCAGAAAAAACCAGGTTAAAAATGGACTTTAAAATCAAAAGTGGCAAGTTTACTCACTGAGAACTAGGAACTTGACCAGAAAAAAACAGGTTAAAAATGGACTTTAAAATCAAAAGTGGCAAGTTTACTCACTGAGAGCTAGGAACTTGACCAGAAAAAACCAGGTTAAAAATGGACTTTAAAATCAAAAGTGGCAAGTTTACTCACTGAGAGCTAGGAACTTGACCAGAAAAAACCAGGTTAAAAATGGACTTTAAAATCAAAAGTGGCAAGTTTACTCACTGAGAGCTAGGAACTTGACCAGAAAAAACCAGGTTAAAAATGGACTTTAAAATCAAAAGTGGCAAGTTTACTCACTGAGAGCTAGGAGCTTGACCAGAAAAAACCAGGTTAAAAATGGACTTTAAAATCAAAAGTGGCAGGTTTACTCACTGAGAGCTAGGAACTTGACCAGAAAAAACCAGGTTAAAAATGGACTTTAAAATCAAAAGTGGCAGGTTTACGTACTCACTGAGAGCTAGGAACTTGACCAGAAAAAACCAGGTTAAAAATGGACTTTAAAATCAAAAGTGGCAAGTTTACTCACTGAGAGCTAGGAACTTGACCAGAAAAAACCAGGTTAAAAATGGACTTTAAAATCAAAAGTGGCAAGTTTACTCACTGAGAGCTAGGAACTTGACCAGAAAAAACCAGGTTAAAAATGGACTTTAAAATCAAAAGTGGCAAGTTTACTCACTGAGAGCTAGGAACTTGAGAGCATGAAAAAACCATGAAAAATAACCATTGCCAGCCTCCGAACTGCCGTCGCCCCACCGTCTGCGCACGCGCGGCCTTAAAATAATTTTAAAAATGATCGTGCATGCGCAGACGGTGTTTTTACTTCCGCAGCGCTACTTCGCGAAAACCCGCTCGTTGCAGAGGGTCCTGGAACGGAACCCTCGCAATAACCGGGGGATCACTGTTTTTGGACCCAATATAAAAATGATTTCTAGACTATACACCTACTTGTTAAAACAGGATACTATAAAGGAACAAATGAAAGGGTCAATGATTGCATGGACACAAAATTTTGGATACATAATAACACTCACGGAATGGGAAAAGAATATACACAATCAACTACAAAATGACACTCGCTGTTTCCTACAAAGAAAATCTTTACAAAATGATATACAGATGGCACCTTCCACCAGCTAGGCTTTCTAAAATGTACCCAAACGTATCTTCTCTTTGCTGGAAATGTAAAAAAAATCAGGGAACATACTATCATATATGGTGGACCTGTACATACGCCCAAAAATTTTGGACACAAATTAAAAAAATAATGGACCAAGTCATATTGACAAAGATTATAATTAAACCAGAGCTATTTCTTCTGGGCATTTTTAGACAGAAATTAAGTAAAGAAGACAGATACCTCACCATCCAAATACTAATGGCCGCCAGGCTAACATATGCACAACATTGGAAAAACGAAGGCATTCTGACAAATCTAACTATCATTACTAAAATTATGGAATGTGCCGAACTAACAAAATTAACAATGGAAATTCAGAACAAAAATGATTCAGAGTTCTACAAGGCCTGGGAGAAATGGTTCAGATGGCTATCCAACTCTAAGGAAGACAAAGTGAAAAATAACCAAAATTGTTTAAGATGAACCAAAATAAGGATATGTATAACCAAAAATCGGATCAAAAATAACTCAATCCCTGTCTGAGTTCAATCCACTTGATAACTATCAGAAATCTACTAATATTACAATCTATGATTAAATTCTACTAACAAAAACAATAAATATAATCCATCTAAGTCGTCACAACCCAAACGTCTGCTCGCTTGCAGGTATTACCTCTCATCCTGCTATATCTCTCTCTTCTTTCTCTTTTCTCTCTTTATTTTTTCTCTTTCTCTCCCTTTTCTCCCTATCTTTTCTCTTCCCACATTACTGTTGGATTATCAAATATTACAGCTATAAGATACTTAATTAAGAACTCTGAATACGAAATATTTACATATGGACAAATACCCGAAATGTACATACAATAATATATATAAGCTGTGATATAACAATATTGTTTATCCCACTCCCCTCCCACTTTTCTTTTCTGTACTCCCATCTCCGTTCCCCCAGTTTTATTCCTTTTTGTATAAATTAATAAAGTATATTTTTTTTAAAAAATCATCATCAACTCAGAGTTTTCCAAACCTGCCCAGAAGCCGAGAGGGAAAGAGTGAGAGGGAAGGAGAGAGAGAGGAAGAGAGGAAGAGAGAGAAACAGACAGAAAAAAGAGAGGAAGGAAAAGAGAAAGGAAAAAAATGGGAGTAAGGAAGAGAGAAAGAAAATCAAAATCTAGTTTGAAACTAGCTCAACTATTTAAGTGGCATTTTGATATTGATAGAGTTGCCCTATTATGAGCTCACTGTTATAGACACACAGTACAGTATTTTATTTTGAAATTCTCTGAGGCAAAACAGGGTGGGTTGTTTGTTTGTTTGTTTGTTTGTTTGTTTATTTATTTATTTATTTATTTATTTATTTATTTATTTATTATTCTTGTGCCGCCCAGACACTATACTTTTCCGCCCACCCCCCAAAAAAAATTAGAGGGAACACTGCGCTTACTATTCAGTCGTCTCCAAATCGTCTCGAAACTTCAACTGTCAGCTTCCTATACAAGCTGTTTCTCCATCCACTAACTCAGTTGAAGTGAGTAACTGAAAAGAATCCAACAGAATCCTGGTATCATGTCTGCCTCTACTCAACATTTGACCCCTCCCTCCCTTGGAATCCCCCCCACCCTTCAGCTCTCAAGGGAAGGGGAAGAGTTGAGGGGCCCTCAGCAGAGGGGAATCCGCAGGGTCCTGCCTAACTAGGGGATGGACTAGGAGACCTCCAAGGCCCCTTCCAACTCTGTCCCAGCCCTAGCAGCCAACACACAGATCCCCCTCCGGCTCAGGAAGGCCAAGAATAAGCCCCCTTTGGTGTTCTTGCCTGGGTCACGAAGCAGAGCCCCCAATGGGGACCCTGGGAGGGCCACGCTCTGTGGGGCTTCCCCAGAAGTGACCACCCTAGCCTTGGTTCAATCCCACCTGTGTCCATGGACTAGTCCAGTGTTTCCCAACTTTGGCAACTTGAAGAAATTTGGACTTCAACTCCCAGAATTCCCCAGCCAGCATTCGCTCTGTGGGGCTTCCCCAGAAGTGACCACCCTAGCCTTGGTTCAATCCCACTTGTGTCCATGGACTAGTCCAGTGTTTCCCAACCTTGGCATTCGCTGGCTAGGGAATTCTGGGAGTTGAAGTCCAAATTTCTTCAAGTTGCCAAGGTTGGGAAACCCTGGACTAGGCCATCCAATTATATCCACCCCCATGGCAAAAACCGAATTCCTCCCTTTTTAGGCCTGGCAGGTTCCACTCCTATTGCCAAGGGAAGCTCAGGCACCAGACCCGAGGGGCAGCCCTTTTCCTTCTTCAGGGACGGGAGGGACCCCAGAAGCCCCATTCAGCCCAGATCCCAAAGGGGCTTTTCAAAAGGCAGCCGGGATTTCTTGGGGGGCGGTTTGAATGGAAAGGTTTATCCTCTTTGCAGAGTCGTTGGGTGGTGAGCATTGGGAAGGTCAGTCGTGAGCCCTCTGGGAGGCCTTGAAGACCCCTGGGGGTTTATCTGCACCCGCCGGGTCACCTGAATCAGGGGGCTTCCAGAGAGCCTTTGGGGGAAGCCTTTGGAGCCTGGGGAGGGCGGAACACGAGCCTACTGGGCCCACCGGAAGTTGGGAAAGAAGCCATTTCCAGGCTCCAGAGGGCAGGTAAAGGTCCGCCGGCCATCTGTGGCACCCATGCCATAGGTTCGGCATCACTGTCTTATGCAGACCTGGGCAAAGTGTGGACCGGGGGCCGGATGCGGCCCGCCCGCTGTCTGTGACCAGCCTGCGGAGGTTGGAAGGAAGAAAGGACGGACGGATGGACGGAAGGAAGGAGGGAGGGAGGGAGGGAGGTGGGAAGGTAGGAAGGTAGGAAGGAGGGAGGGAGGGAGGGAAGGAAGAAAGCAAGGAGAAATGGAGGGAGGAAAGAAAGAAGGAAGGAGAAATGGAGGGAGGGAGGAAGGAAGGAAGGAAGGAGAAATGGAGGGAGGAAAGAAAGAAGGAAGGAGAAATGGAGGGAGGGAGGAAGAAAGAAAAAATTCTCTTTTCATGCCCTTTTGCAAAAGTCCAATAAATGCTCATTTTTTAATTGTTCATTGGTTTCATTGGCCTTTCCAAGAAATTTAAAGCAAACCCCCCCCCCCCCACTTCTCAGGGAGTGGGCAATTAATTTATAATTATAATATAATTATTTATTTATTGGCAAGAATTCTAAGAGAAATATTACACATCATGCCATCACATCATTTATCTCCCAAACCACTCTTGAACATTGGCTACTCTTGAACTACTCTACAAAAAGACCTAGACTCAGTTTCTGACTGGTCCAACACATGGCAACTCCAAATCTCAACCAGCAAATGCTCTGTCCTACACATCGGCAAAAAGAATCAGAACTTCAAATACAAACTGAATAAACAAATCGTCACAGAGAATTCCCACTCGGTCAAGGACTTCGGGATACTAATAACTAAAGATCTTAATGCCAAAGCCCACTGCAACAACATCGCTAAGAAAGCCTCAAGAGTTGTTCATCTAATCCTACGTAGCTTCTGCTCTGGAAATCTCACATTACTTACCAGAGCTTACAAAACCTTCACCAGACCCATCCTCGAATAAAGCTCATCTGTTTGGAACCCATATCGCATCTCAGACATTAACACCCTTGAAAATGTTCAAAGATACTTCACAAGAAGAGCCCTTCATTCCTCCACTCGAAACAGAATACCCTACGAAAATAGACTTACAATCCTGGGTCTTGAAAGCTTAGAACTACGACACCTTAAACATGATCTAAATATTGCCCGTAAGATCATATGTTGCAATGTCCTGCCTGTCAAAGACTACTTCAGCTTCAACCGCAACAACACAAAAGCACACAACAGATTCAAGCTTAATATTAACCGCTCCAAAATTGACTGTAAAAAACATGACTTTAGTAATCGGGTTGTCAAAGCGTGGAACTCCTTACCGAACTCTATAGTATCATCCCCTAACCCCGAACATTTTACCCTTAGACTATCCACGGTTGACCTCTCCAGATTCCTAAGAGGTCAGTAAGGGGCGTGCATAAGCGCACTAGAGTGCCTTCCATCCCCTGTCCTATAGTCTCTCCTATATATCATATTTCTTCTCTACTATATCCACTATAACCTTCATTGTGTATTATTGTGTATTGGACAAAATAAATAAATAAATAAATAAATAAATAAATAAATAAATAAATAAATAAATAAATAAATAAAATGTCCTTTGTTATGATCATAAAATAAATTTGGCACTCATTCCACATTGGATTTTCCGTATTGAGGTTGGGGGAAATAGTGTGATGACTAAACAGACTGTCCCAAATTATTAAACTTCTTTTTCAAAAGGAAATGCAAGTTCCCAGCATTAAAATTTCCAGAGGTCATCACGCAAGTTGGATTGGGTGGCGTAGAAGTCAAATGAATGAATGAATGAATGAATGAATGAATGAATGAATGCAGTGCAAAAAGCCATCCTTGCAAAGAGTGGCTGAGAAGTGAGGGGTGGGGCTTAATCCCACCACTGGGTGGGCCGGATAGAGTGTGTGGGCAGGCCATACATGTCCGGCGGGCTGGAGTTTAAGGATCCTTGATCTATTGTTTGTAGCCCCTCCATCCACCCTTTCATCCCTGGGCTTGGTGCCTGGTGCCAAGCAAAACAAGACAAGGCACCAAGGACCCATCAGACCTGATTTGGTCCAGCTGCTTCTTTGAAGCAGAAGACAAGAAGGAGGAGAATGGGATCTGGATTTCATCGCAGCCTGTAGCATTGGGCCCTGTCCATCAAGACACTCCCCAGTTAAACCAATGAGGTTGGGAGGAACATCAATGTCAATGAAGGCCGTTGTTCCCAGGGCCACGCAGAGAGGAGACTTCATCCCAGCTATGGTAGTTTCAAAAACCAGAGAGGCAGAGACATTTCATTCAAACTAGTACAGGGAATGATTTAAATGGAATCTGGTGAGGTCGTGGGGCTCCGGGTTTCCTGGCCTGCTATGTTTTCTGCAATTTTGGCCACAAAAGACACGAAGGTGACAGGGGTGGGAAATCCATCGGAACGACAGCTGTGGGGTTGTGTTTTTTTCAAGTCATGCAATGTTGAAGGTTGTCCTTTCGAAGTTGTCCTTGAGAAGTCTGCTCTTACAGGAGACCAGAAACCACCTCCAGTTTCCCTGCCCCAAGCAGAAACCTTGGAGGCCAACTTTTGGAAATGCAGATTTGGTCATTCCGTTCAAGAGAGGGTATTTTGCAACTCCTGGGCAGAATGGCAGGACTAGAAAGCAGCCAAGATCCAAGACAGGATGAAAGCCGTTAGCCACAATAGGCAATTAGCCCAACACCCTTTCATTTTTATTCTATTTCATTTCATTTCATTTAGAAACATAGAAGATTGACGGCAGAAAAAGACCCTGTGGTTCATCTAGTAGTCTGCCCTTATTATATTTTCTGTATTTTATCTGAGGAGGGATATATGTTTGTCCCAGGCATGGTTAAATTCAGTCACTGTGTGTTGTGGTTCAGCCTGAGTCAGATGAAAGACCAGCTGCGTCTCTGCTGGCTCCATGCCCGGGGGAGGGTGAGGGTGAAGTGGAAAGTGACGAGGAGGAACGGCCTGGGAGCCCTGGGGGGGGGGGGCTCTCTCAAGCCAGTAGCTTGGAGTCTCTAGAGTCATTAGATGACGAAGCACAAGCCATCATTAGTATGCGACAGAGACGTGTAGATCAAAGGAGGGATCAATTGAAGAAATATTATCACCGGTGAATGAGGAACAGCAGGGGTGGGGGGTCCTCATTAGCAGGGAAGGGTTTATAAGGCAAGCAAACTCTTTCAACAGTGTGGAGTGTTATCAGAGTGGAATTGCTGTATCTGCCTTCTCTCTCAGTGTTTTGTTCCTGGCTGGTGGCCCAGCAGTCTTGAAGACCCGTGGGAGGTTTGTGCCTGTCAGCAACAGCCTCGTTTATCATCAAGGATCCTGTGTTTTTGTATGGACAATTGCCTTTGTGTATCTGTTTGGAGTTCCAGTGTTTTCCTGACTTGTAAGGACATTTTCTGTTGGTTATTTTTCTCTTTCTCATTATAAAACTGTGTTTGGATTCAACCGGTGTGTCTGGCTTATCATTTTGGGTTGGTCATAACTTCCGGAGTGCCCAGACAGAACACTGTGGACTTGCCAACCGCGTCTGTAGGAAGTTTGTTCCAAACATCTACTATTTCAGTAAAATAATATTTTCTCCCATTGCTTCTGATCTTTCTCCCAACTAACCTCAGATGGTGCCCCCTTGTTCTTGTGTTCACTTTCCTATTAAAAACACTTCCCTCCAAACTTTATTTAACTCTTTAACACATTTAAATGTTTCTGTCATTTTATTTTATTGTATTTGTTTGTTAAACATGTATAGGATAGTAGTAGTTTGTATAAACATAACGTAAGTTTAAAAAGTAACGATAAAAGAGGACAATAGGACAGTAGAACAGGATAGTAGTGGTGAGCTTATAACATCTTATAACACTGATAACTTATAACACTAGCTCATAACATCGCAGCATTCTGCAATCTTGTGATTACAATTTACATTCTTCACTATATACTTTCTTCACTGTAGTCATTGGGGAAATTAGCAGGAGGTTGTAAATGCTGATCACGTGATCATGGGACACTGTGTCAGTCTCAAGACCAGAGGGGCAACAATGAGATTCAATCGTCCAATCCTTTATTACCTAATGTCAGAATCTTGCCAAACTAAAGCTATAACTTTTAAAGCTATCCCCAGTGAATATAGGAAATGGTTATTCTGAATTTTCTTCCCCATGCTCAGGATAGGGAAGGGGAGGATAAGGAAGGGAAGGGAAGGGAAAAGGGAAGGGAAAAGGGAAGGGAAAAGGGAAGGGAAAAGGGAAGGGAAGGGGAAGGGAGGGGAAGGGAAGGGAGATTTCCAATGCTCCCTGTCTGATTCCCACAAGGAAACTGAATGGGGAAGACCAGCCAGAAGTTGAAAGTCACTCCTGCTTCCACTGCTTTTTGGCTTACTCATTCTGTTCTTTTTTCCTTTGGACATTCTGTTTCTCTGTTTAAATAAAGAACTATATCTGAAATGATGAGCCAATGTGTTATCCAGTAGTACAGTGGTCGCTGTAAATGTAAGGGCCATCTGCCCTAGGTGAGAATGATCCTCTTTCAGAGGTACAGTATGTGCAAATTACTTTCAGGAGGAAAATATCCCCCTGGGCTTCTAAGAAGCAAATGCTCACTTAATCCTTAATGCCATTCCACTAGCTTTATACACCAGGTTTAGTGAATGCAAGAGAAAGCATGTCTCTCCAATTATTTCCCTAAGTTGCACCATTGATTCAAAACGCATGGAAAATCCCTTTTGGTTTTTCCTCCAAAATGGAACTGCTCTTAAAAGAATAATGGCCATGTGATAGGAAAAACAAGAGAGTTAGAAATGGAAGACAGGGATCGCCAGCTTCTTGAAATAATGCCATAAGTACAATGGTGATGGTGTCATACAGGAGGAAAAAGCTGTAGGTCATGAAAGCTTCTGCCCTTTTAAAAAAAATAATTGGTTGGGAAGGTGTTGCTGAATTCCTGATTTACGTGTGGGTCAATGTATGAGCAGAGTAATCCTTGTTTACCAAGATTGTACACAAACAGAAATGTTTAGATTGAGATCAGTTGTGAATAACTACTCAGCCACACACAGATATCCTAACTTGAATTAAAATTGACTTTGAGAAAAAAACATATGCAGATAAACAGTCTAATGTCATACACATAATATTTTTATTTTATTTATTTATTCTTTGTCCAATATACAATACATATGAAAGAGAATAGACATTAAGTAATATATATAATGATAGAAAGTAAGAAAGAAGAGAAGTAGGAGGAAAGGAGAGAAAATGTATGATATATGAGATAAGGAAAGAAGATTGGACAGGGGACGATAGGCACATCAGTGCACTTATGTACGCCCCTTACTGGCCTCTTAGGAACCTGGAGAGGTCAATCGTGGAGAGTCTTAGAGAGAAATGTTGGGGGCTAGGGGCTGACACCACTGAGTGACAATGAGTTCCACGCTTCGACAATAAGTCAGAATAACAATCCAAATGTTACCAAGTACGTAGTCTTTCTTACCAGTTTTTTTTTGTCATAGTCAGCAAACAAAGATCTCAAGCCTAAACACATTTTAACTATAATATATGACTACAATACAGAGAGATTGCAGAGAAAATGCAGAGCACAAGGAGGCACAATCTGAGGTTAGTTGGGGGAAAGATCAGAAGCAACGTGAGAAAATATTATTTTACTGAAGGAGTAGTAGATGTTTGGAACAAACTTCCAGCAGACATGGTTGGTAAATCCACAGTGACTGAATTTAAACAACACTGGGATAAACATATATCCATCCTAACATAAAATACAGGAAATAGTGTAAGGGCAGACTAGATGGACCACAAGGTCTTTTTCTACCATCAATCTTCTATGTTTCTCTTAACAGCGAGTAGCTTACACAAAGAGAAACAGAGAGGGTGACTCAGAGAAATAAGCTATAAACTCTAGCTCCCTCTTGTGGCAGTCTGAAACATCTGCAGCCAATATATTGCCAACCCAACAGTTATGGACAGAGTCCTAACAGTGTGATGGTGAGGAACTGTCTAATAAATTCTAACCTGAAGGTATCGAGGCGTAGCTAGAGAACTTTGTGCAAGATGTCATTTCAGTCTTGATCTACCTACTCTTTGCCCAGCATGAATTGGTTCCCTCCTGCTAACATTCTTCTTGGCTTCCCGCTTTTTCCAGTTCAGCTCCCATGTTGGCATCCTCCCAATCTTTGGTTGCAATTACCTTCCCAAGGCCTTGCAGAAATCAGGCTCTCACTCATGCTGGCTGGGGAATTCTGGGAGTTGAAGTCCACACATCTCAAAGCTGCCAAGGTTGAGGTTCGGGGAGAGGCGGCTCTGGATCTCGGCCGATACCAATCCATCATAGACAACATTGCTTTCCAAATTAAGCGTGGAAGGTCAACCACGCAGAACATAAGTACAGTTAACGTGCATGACATAATCCCCAAAATTGACAGTCGTTGTTTTAGTTTTGACCAAACAGCTGGATTTTGTATATTATAGACAGTCATGGGAAAGCCATCGATAGGACAGTTGCTGGGATGGATATGTTGAAATGCATCTTTCTCCCAATGGCATCCCACCCCTCTGTCATGCTGGCTAGGGAATATTGGCCTGGATAATGGGGACTGCGTGCAGGAGATGTTTCCATATGCCAAGAGAGGAAAGACTCATTGAAAACCCAAACTTTGACGGATAAAGTTTGCATTGAAATTAACCTGGGAAAAAGCCTTGGCAGGTTTCACGTGTTGAACTAAGCCAAGATATATTTTAGATAAGGTTGGTTAAACAAATCTCAGTGGCTGAATTCATGCATCACTCTAAGCCAGTGGTTTTCAACTTTGGCAACTTTTAGATTGATGGAGAATTTTGTTTGCTGGAAGTCCTCTGATCTTAAAGTTGCCAAGGTTGAGAAATACTGTCCTGAGATATAAAAAGTGGTTTAGAATCCACAGGGGAGGTGGAATTCAACAGGTTCTGACTAGTTCTGCAGAACCAGTAATTATGAGTAGTTCGGAGAACTGGTAAATATCACCTCTGACTGGCCCTACTCCCATCTATTCTCTGCCTCCCGAGTCCTAGCTGATTGGGAGGAAATGGGGATTTTGCAGTATCCTTCCCCTGGAATGAGGAGGGAATGGAGATTTTACAATATCTTTCCCCTGCCACGCCCACCAAGCCACGCCCACCAAGCCACGCCTACCAAGCGACACCATGATCACTGTTCTGCCGGCATGTTTCAACTGCCCGTAATTAGAGGTTAATTAGTCCAGGAAGACAAACACCACACGATAAAAGGAAACCCCAAAAGTTTTTATAAACAGAAAAACAGAAACAGCTCTCTTTTTAAATGTCAAAGGGATTTTCTGGTAGACACAAGGCACAGGTTAAATGCAGTCCAAGTGCTCACCCAATAACTGGGGAATTGAGTCCAATTCTAAAGTCCAGAAAGTCCACACACAATCTTGAACAGCAAAAACCATGATCTTGACGAAACAATGAATCAGATAAACTGCCATGAGGCTAAAACACCAGGCTGCACTTTTATCTGTAGCAATAATTACAGCAGCCCCACTCAACCACAGGTGGCCTCATTTTCTCTTGTAATAATCCTTCAGTTGTTGTCTCCTATGCATCACTCTACGCATGTGTGGATGTGTCATTAATTGTTGTTCAGAATCCAGGGATGATACAGATGATTGATCTCCTCCTTGGCTGTCTGCCAAAGTCCCCTCTTCCCTGTCACTCACGCTTCCTCGGTCAGAGGAGGCTTTGTCGGCAGATTCCATCGGGAGCAAAACAGGCCTGCGGCATGTGGATGTTTCCCCCACATCCACCTGCACATTGGGGCAGGAGCTGGGCCAGAGCTAACCACAACAATCACCAAGCAACACCCACAGAACCGGTAGTAAAAAAAAATTAAATCCCACCACCGATCCACAGAGATAGACATTCATTCATTCATTCATTCATTCATTCATTCATTCATTCATTCGTTTGTTCATTCATTCATTCATATGACTTCTATGCCACCCAATCCTGTAGGACTCAGGGCGGCTAAATATAAAATGTATAAAATGTATAAAATTTATATTTTAACATGTGTGCAGCAGCATCCAAAGAGGGTATTAAAACCCGCAAGTTGGCAGACACATTGCCATAATACCATCTCTGCCATCTTGAATTGTGGGCGTAGCTGAACACATAATTTTGATCAGTTGCTATGGATGAGTGCAATGCATAAGCCAGGCTGATATATTGTTTCTTAAGATTTGTGGAATCTGTGAGGGCTTAGCTAAAACTCTCTGAGCTCACCTGTGCTGCTAAATAGGGAGACCAAACATCTCTCAGAGGGGCTTACCAGAATCAGCTGAATACAGCTAACCCCTTACTTACAGCCATTCCATTAGTGACCATGTGAAGTTATAATGGCATTGAAAAAATGACTTAGAAAAAATGTCCCCCAACACATCACCAGAATGTTGGAAATGTAAACAAAATCAGGGAACATACTACCACATGTGGTGGTCAGGTCAAAAAGCAAAGCAATGCTGGAACAGGTTAAGAAAATGGATTGAAGAGATAACAAACCAACAAACAGATATGAAACTGGAATTATTTTTTATTAGGAATGCCTACAGAGAACCAGGACAAAAAGCCCCATGTCCATTCCCTCCCCACTCCTGGGGGAAGGATACTGCAAAATCCCCATTCCCACCCTACTCTGGGGCCAGCCAGAGGTTGCATTTTCCAGTTCTCCGAACTACTCAAAATTTCCACTACCACTTCTCCAGAACCTTTATTTATTCATTTATTTTTGTCAATAAAGTATTGGTAGTATACAAAGATATAACACTGTTTATGTTGTGGTTGGCCCTGGGCCAGTTCCTGCTCCAAGGACTGTGGATGTTGGTTTGGGAGAATCCTCACGTTATCAGAGACCGGTTTGGCTGCCAACAGCTTCGGACAGTGAGGATTCTGTGTCAAGGGCAGATTCTGGGAGTGAAGCAGGATCTGATGATGAGGTAGTTACAGGCAGCCCATTAGCTAATTACCCCATTAGTGAATCATCATTGGATTCAGAGGAAGAGGGATTCATAGATGCTCACAAGCACAGGTTTATGACGAGAAGGGAACAACTGTGCAAGTAGTATAGAAAATAAGGGAGAACACCTGTAGCTGGGGCAATTAGGCTAATGGGACTGCTGGTAAATTGCCAGCATCGCTGAGAGATTATCCGTTCGGTGAGAGACGAATGCTGTTTGATTTTTGACTGCTCCAGGATTTACCAGGACTTTTTGAATATTTCACAGTTAAGTACAGATTGAGAACTCTTTTTTTAAATTATTATTATATTTTTATTTATTTTATATGACTTACAAACATTTAGACATCAAACAATACAACATTAAACATTTACACTTGATATATTTACAAAATTTATTTTTTTTAACAATTCTATTTACTATACCTTTTTCTTAATTTCCACCCAGTTGTAAATTTTTCCCCACACTTTGTAATAGTCCTTATTTTGTTGGTTTTGAATTTCATATGTTAATTTGCTAAATTTGGCGCAGTCTAATATTTTTTTAATTACCGTTTCTTTGTTTGGAATCTTATCTTGTTTCCAGACTTGTGCATATCCTAATCTTGCAGCAGTAAGTAAGTGATTTATTAAGTAGTAATTTTCTTTGCTATGTTTGCCTCTAATTATGCCTAATAAATACATTTCTGGTTTTATTTCAATTTTATAGCCCAATATTTCTTCCATCCATGCCCTAATTTGAATCCAATTTTTTTTTGCTTCGTTACATTGCCACCATATGTGGTAGTATGTTCCCACTTCTTTTTTACACTTCCAACATTTGTTACTAATGTTTACGTTCATTTTGGCTAGGCGCGCTGGCGCATAATGCCATCGGAAGAACATTTTATAAAGATTTTCTTTATATGGTGTTGACAAAGTCATCTTATAATTAACTGACCATAGTTTTTCCCAGTCTTCTAGCTGAATTGCATATCCAAAGTTAGTCATCCAAGATATCATGTTAGGTTTAACAATTTCTTCGATGTTTTCATAGTTTAATAGATAAATATACATTTTGGTTATAAATTTTTTGTCAGATTCTGTCAATATTTTGTCTATTTCATTTTGTTTATTACATATTCCAAATTTTACCAAGTCCCTTTTATATCTACTTTGAATTTGGTAATATGGAAGCCAATCTATTACTATGCCTTCCTCTTTATCTAGTTTTAAGACTTCCTTTAGTATTTAATAGGACTTCGTAGGTTATTTTTTGTTCTTGGCTTATTATATTTGGATGAATTTGAGCTTCTAGCGTGGATAGCCATCTGGGTATTTCATTATAGTGTTTTTTCCTGACTTTCCGCCAGTGTGTCAATAGTGTATTCCGAATTTGGTGTTGTTTAAACTGAGAATGTTTTGAATGTTCTTTTTCCCACAAATGTGCGTGCCATCCTTCATTTATATCGTGGCCTTCTATTGTTAGAATTCTAGGATTTTCAAGGTTGACCCATTCTTTAATCCATAGTAATTTAGTGGCTTGGTGGTATATTTCTAAGTTGGGTAAACCGAATCCTCCTCTTCTTCTTAAATCTTGTAGGGCTTTCATGTTTATTCTTGGTTTTTTATTGCAGCTGATAAATCTAGAAATTATTTTATTTATTTTAGCAAAGAACGATTTGTTTAATTGTATTGGTGCTGTTTGGAAGAGATAGAGCCACCTTGGAAGTATATTAGACTTTATTGTATTGATCCTTCCCATTAAGGATAAATTTAACTTTGACCATTTTTCTAAATCTTCTTTTGTTTTTGTTAATAATTTCATATAATTTAGTTCTTTCAGTGAAGAATACCTTGTCGTAAACCAAATCCCTAGATATTTAATTTTTTTTTTCTCTTTGAAAACCTGTTTCTTTTATTAATAATTTGTTTAAATCTTGATTACAATTCTTGGTTAATATTTTAGTTTTATTCCTATTTATTTTTAAGCCGGCCACTTTCCCATAGTTCTCTAATTCTTTTACTAAGTATATCATTGAGCTAACTGGGTTCTCTAAGAAGATTGAGAACTCTTGAAGGGGGGTGGCTGTGACATCTTCACAGCTGCCTTTATCTGTTCTGCTTTTGTTTTCGCTTTTCACAGCATTCCAGGCTTGTGGTTTGTGGGAGAGCACTTTGGCTGATTAAAGTGCGTGTGTACAATATTTTTCTTTTGATAAACTGACTCTTTGTTTACAACAGTGTTTGTGTTTGAATGTACACTTTGGACTTAATTGGGGCTCGTAACGTGAAGCCAGGCATAACAGTTTATATACATGATATTGGTACTAATAAGAGAGAAACCTAGGACAGGGATGGTAGGTACGCTGGTGCACTTATGCAGTCCCCTTACTGTCGGAACCTGTTCAATTTCACCTGTGGCTTTAGTACTGTATAAATTCGGATCTTTTCACTCTTTGGGTATAATCTTCCCCTTTTTCCTTCTCATGTCTTCCTTCTCTTGCTTGGGGTCAGGAGGAGGACTGGTTACAGTCCGTCTGGAGTCACCTCTCAGCAACTTAAAATCAACTGAGCAAATTCCGGTACTTGATTGTTCTCTTTTTTAAACCTCCCGATCCCAGCCTTCCACCGCCTTCATCTCCTCCTTGGGGTGAAGAAAAACCTTGCAAAATTGCTCATTCCCATCTAGACAATTGGCCTCTGCATATTTTCAATTTTACATGACGGGTGTGCTCATTAAAATCTCCGAAATCCAAATATTTTGGCGAGCTTAATCAGTTTGATTTAGAGGTCACTGGAGTAAGAATTCTCCGCAGCTTGAGAGGTTTTGAAGTAGGAGTATCCTTGTCTGGACAAAAGTTGCTCTGTGAACATTTTGAAAATGATCCAAGATATTAATATATAAATATATTAGAAACTTCATTTTTGCCATTTCCAAGGACAAAAGAGTTGGCGTCTTATACCCTTCTCTACTGACCTCCTGCCTTACCTTTACCACGAGTGGAGAGAGCCATGTTTGGGCTTCCTTTGGGCATAGAATTTCATGGGACACGGTTAGATGTTCACAATCTCTCTTAGCCTCCCTCACAAGGTTGCTACTCCGAACAGAGCATCAAAGGAGATCCTTATTTTCATTGTATTTATTTATCTGTGGGTACATCTGCCTCAATCACTTGTGGCTTCAGGCCCTTAGAGTAGGATTACAGGAAACAAGAAGGAAGGAAAGAAGGGAGGGAGAGAAGGAGGGAGGGAGGGAATATAAGTTATGTATTATAGAAGGGTAACCAAAAGTTTTCCCACACATGCACTGCCCTTAACTTTCAGAGTGAAGGAATACTATAAATGTAATCAATCAACCAACAAATAAAGAGAAAATATCATTTTGCAGCATTCCTAGGTACACTACTAATGAAATGGAAAAGTTGATTCTACAGTTTCTTCCTTCTTTCCTTTCCTTTCTCCTTTTTTCCTTTTTCTGCTTTCTTTCCCCTTCCCTTCCCTTTCCTTTCCTTCCCTTCCCTTCCATTTCCTTCTTCCCTTCCCTTCCTTTCCTTTCCTTTCCTTCCCTTCTCATCCCTTCCCTTCCCCTACTTTTCCTCCTCCTCTCCTCTTCTCCTTCCCCCCTTCTTTGTGTCCTTATAAGTATAGACTGATGACACACTCTCCTTCCATTTGTCCTCCCAACAGTATCTCAATGAGGAAGTTTGGGTGAGAAGCGATAGGGAATTGCTGAGAGTCACCCAGGAAGCTTCTAAGCCAATCTGATGCAATGACTTCACCCATCACATTCTAGACGCCCACTGAGCCCTGGAGGGTCTTGTAGATGAGCCCTTGGTCACGGATGCTGTTCAGCTGAGCAAATGGTTTTCCTCTGAAATCTTGACTTTTCAACCATGCAATGGGCCTCGGACAGCCACAATGAGAGTGTGGATGTATGGATCTTATTTGAGTTGGTGTGTCAACCCCCCCCCCCAAGATATAATTTGAATAAACAGAGTTTCTCCATTTCTCAATGCAGAATACACTGTCAATTTAATTTTGATGTCCATCCAGTGTTGTCCATGGGTAGAACTTTTTTTAGATTGTTAGAAGGCGGCCTTTATTATTATTATTATTTATTGGGTTTGTATGCCACCCCTCTCCGCAGACTCGGGGCGGCTAACAATGATAAAAAGCAACATGTAACAATCCAATTTAATAAGACAACTAGAAACCCTTATTATAAAAACCAAACATACACACAAACATAACATACATAACTTGTAATGGCCTAGGGGAAGGGATATCCTAACTCCCCCATGCCTGGCGACAAAGGTGGGTCTTGAGTAATTTGCAAAAGACAAGGAGGGTGGGGGCCATTCTAATCTCTGGGGGGAGTTGATTACAGAGGGCTGGGGCCGCTACAGAGAAGGCTCTTCCCCTGGGGCCCGCCAAACGACATTGTTTGGTCGACGGGACCCAGAGAAGGCCAACTCTGTGGGACCTTATCGGCTGCTGGGATTCGTGTGGTAGCAGGCGGTTCCGGAGGTACTCTGGTCCAATGCCATGCAGGGCTTTAAAGGTCATAACCAACACTTTGAATTGTGACCGGAAACCTATCGGCAGCCAGTGCAGGCCGCGGGGTGTTGCAGTAACGTGGGTGAATCTAGGAAGCCCCACGATGGCTCTCGCGGCTACATTCTGCACGATCTGAAGTTTCCGAACACTTTTCAAAGGTAGCCCCATATAAAAAGCATTGCAGTAGTCGAACCTCGAGGTGATGAGGGCATGAGTGACTGTGAGCAATGACTCCCTGTCCAAATAGGGCTGCAACTGGTGCACCAGGCGGACCTGGGCAAACGCCCTCCTCGCCACAGCCGAAAGATGATGTTCCAATGTCAGCTGTGGATCGAGGAGGACACCCAAGTTGCAAACTCTCTCTGAGGGGGTCAATAGTTCTCCCCCCAGGGTAATGGACGGACAGATGGAATTGTCCTTCTTGGGAGGCAAGACCCACAGCCACTCCATCTTGTCTGGGTTGAGTTTGAGTTTGTTGACACCCATCCAGGTCCCAACAGTCTCCAGGCACCGGCACATCACTTCCACTGCTCCGTTGACTGGACATGCTGTAAACATTGACTTTTCTTGGCTGAACTCTCCCCATTTCACCCGTTTTGTTTCATCCATTGAGGGGAAACTTTCTCATTATTCCAGATGTTCTTCATGTTCAGCTTTTATACTCCTGTTTCCTATAATTAGTATGATAGCCCTTGTTCTAATCTGCATCTCCAGTGTGTTGTAGCAGGTCCCCACAGAATTATTCATCTTTCAATTTTATTTTTAAATCTAAGTAGACTTGAATCTTTCTATTCTTCATTGGGCTTTTCTGGGATTGGAATCAAGATTCTTCCATAATTTGGAATGTTGAATCCAAATACGTATTTGTGTTCATAATGAAGTCTTCCCACTTTCTTTGATAGTTTTTTCATCTACCATAAAAACACGGGACTCCTCTGAAATGACTCCTTCCTTCCCGTTTCAGTTGGCTGATTCCTAGACCAGAGTTTCCCAACCTCGGCAAATTGAAGAGATTTGGACTTCAACTCCCAGAATTCCCCAGCCAGCAAATGCTGGCTGGGGAATTCTGGGAGTTGAAGTCCAGACACCTTCAAGTTGCCAAGGTTGGGAAACACTGTCCTAGACAATCTGATTTCTGTCTTCACATTTCTCTCCTATCACACCAATTTGGCCAATGTTCACTGCTCAAAGATTTCAGGTGCCAAGGATGCACCTCTTGCAAGGTCAAACTGTCCTCCTGCGTTCACATCACAAGCACTACTTCTATTTCTGTTTTTTCCCTCACCATCTCATTGCATACTTACTTCAGTGATTTATTTTATTTATTTATTAGTCAAACAAGTATAGTATTTATTTTTTTTAATTTTTATTTATTTATTTATTTGTCCAATACACAAAACACATCGAGGGGAATGGGCATGAAGTATTACATACAAGGAAAAGATACGAAAATGGGGGAGAAGATATATGAAAGGGAGGAAAGATATATGACATATGGGATAAGGGGAGACAAATTGGACAGGGGACGAAAGGCAGGCTAGTGCACTTATGTACGCCCCTTACTGACCTCTTAGGAACCTGGCGGGGTCAATCATGGATAGTCTAAGGGTGAAATGTTAGGGGTTAGGGGTTGACACTACTGAGTCAGGTAATGAGTTCCACGCTTCGACAACTCGATTGTTAAAGTCATATTTTTTTACAGTCAAGCTTGGAGCAATTAATATTGAGTTTGAATTTGTTGCATGCTCTTGTGTTGTTGCGGTTGAAGCTGAAGTAGTCATTGACAGGCAGGATGTTGCAGCATATGATTTTGTGGGCAATACTTAGATCGTGTTTTAGGCGTCGTAGTTCTAAGCTTTCTAGGCCTAGGATTGAAAGTCTGTTTTTGTAGGGCATTCTGTTTCGAGTGGAGGAGTGAAGGGCTCTTCTGGTGAAGTATCTTTGGACATTTTCTAGGGTGTTGATGTCCGAGATGTGGTGTGGGTTCCAGACAGATGAACTGTATTCAAGGATGGGTCTGGCAAATGTTTTGTAGGCTCTGGTGAGTTGTGTGAGATTGCTGGAGCAGAAGCTGCGTAGGATCAGGTTAACAATTCTGGAAGCCTTTTTGGCGATGTTGTTGCAGTGGGCTTTGGCACTTAGATCGTTTGATATTAGTATTCCAAGGTCTTTAACTGAGTGGGGGTTGGCTGTGATATTTTGTTTATTCAGTTTTATAGTACATTATTCAGTATTATAGTACACATTAACATAAATAATATAACATAAGTAGAACGTAGTAATAGAAAGGATAATAAGAAAGTAGGACAGGGACATTAGGCACATAGGTGCACTTATGCACGCCCCTTACAGACTTCTTAGAAAAGGGGAGAGGTCAATTGTAGATAATGTAAGGTTGAAGATTTTGGGGTTGGGGGAAGCAACAACAGAGTCAGGTAATGAGTTCCAAGTGGTGACCACTCTATTGCCTAAATCGTATTTTCTGCAGTCAAGTTTGGAGCGATTTACATTCAGTTTGTATCTATCACATACTCTTGTGTTGTTGTTTATTTATTTTATTTATTTATTTATTTATTCTTTGTCCAATATACAATACATATGGAAGAGAATAGACATTAAGTAATGTATATGACGATAGAAAGTAAAAAGAAGAGAAGTAGATGGGAGGGAGAGAATATATATGATATATAAAAGATAAGGAGAGAATTTATTTTATTTATTTTATTTTATTTTATTTATTCTTTGTCCAATATACAATACATATGAGAGAGAATATACATTAGGAATATATATATAAAGATAGGAAGTAAAAAGAAGGGAAGTGGATAGGAAGATAATATATATAGAGGAGAGAATATATAAGATAAAAGAGGTAAGAAAAGAGAATTGGACAGGGGACGATAGGCACATTAGTGCACTTATATACGCCCCTTACTGGCCTCTGAGGAATCGGGAGAGGTCAATCGTGGAGAGTTTAATGGAGAAGTGTAGGGGATTAGGGGTTGACACTATTGAGTCCAGTAATGAGTTCCACGCTTCGACAACTCGATTGTTAAAGTCGTATTTTTTGCAGTCAAGTTTGGAGCGATTGATATTAAGTTTGAATCTGTTGTGTGCTCTTGTGTTGTTGCTGTTGAAGCTGAAGTAGTCGTTGACCGGAAGGATGTTGCAGTGTATGATCTTGTGGGCAATACTTAGATCGTGTTTTAGACGCCGTAGTTCTAGGCTTTCAAGGCCCAGGATGGTTAGTCTATTTTCGTAGGGTATTCTGTTTCGAGTGGAGGAGTGGAGGGCTCTTCTGGTGAAGTATCTTTGGACGTTTTCGAGAGTGTTGATATCTGAGATGCGGTGTGGGTTCCAGGCAGATGAGCTGTATTCGAGAATGGGTCTGGCATAGGTTTTGTAGGCTCTTGTGAGTAGTGTGAGATTGCCGGAGCAGAAGCTGCGTAGGATCAGGTTAACAACTCTGGAGGCTTTTTTGGCGATATTGTTGCAGTGGGCTTTAGCACTTAGGTCATTTGAAATGAGTATTCCGAGGTCTTTTACTGAGTGTTGGTTGGTAGTGAGGATTTGTTTATTCAGTTCATATATGTGGTTTGGATTCTTTTTGCCGATGTGGAGGGTAGAGCATTTGTTGGTTGATATTTGAAGTTGCCAGGTGTTGGACCAATCTGAAATGAAGTCAAGGTCTTTTTGAAGAGTGAGTGTGTTGTCGGTGGTGTTGAAGAGTTTCACATCGTCGGCAAAAAGTACACAGTTGCTTACGATATTATCGCAGAGGTCATTGATGTATAGGATGAAAAGAGTAGGACCTAGTACGCTGCCTTGGGGAACGCCGCTTTTGACAGGGACAGGGGAGGAAATGGCGCTTCCGATTTTGACAACTTGTTGTCTGTTTGACAAGAATGCGGTAATCCAGTTGTGGAGGAGTCCTGAGATGCCGTAGAATTTGAGTTTTAGGAGAAGTTTGTCGTGAACCACTGAGTCAAAGGCTTTGCAGAAGTCGATATAAATTGCATCGATGAATTTTCCTTGATCAAGGTGGGTAGTCCAGATGTTTTTGCAGTGGAGTAGTTGTAGGTTGCAGGATAGTTTCTTACGGAATCCAAATTGTTTTTTTGATAGTAGGTTGTTAGATTCTAAGTAGAGAGTGATTGAACGATTTATAATTGATTCCTTGATTTTACAAGGTACACAGCATAGTGATATGGGTCTGTAGTTGTCAACTAGTGATGGGTCTCCTTTTTTGAAGATGGGGATGACTACTGCTTTTGACCACAGTTTGGGGAGAGTGCTGGTCATGAAGGAATTTTGGAAGATAATGCTTAGAGGTTCAGCTATGGCAGATGAGAGTTTTCTTAGGAAGTATGCACAAAGACCATCTGGACCGACAGATAGGGAAGGTTTGAGATCACGGATTGCTTTTTCAACGTAGTCTGTGGTGAAGATGATTTAGCTTAGGTTATTTAATGAGTTAGGAGTGCGATTTGCGAAGAGGGGGGATGAGTTATTACTGTTAACAAAAACGGAGCCAAAGAAGGAGTTGAAAAGATTTGCTTTGGATGGGTCGTCGTGGTACTCTTTGTTGTGTGGTCCAATGAGAGGTGGAATAGGTCTGGAGTCGTTAAGTTTGTTGTTGACGAAGTTGTAGAAGGCACGGTTAGATTTGGAGCGTAGGAGGTTTTCCTCTTGTTTACTGCGGTAGTTCAGACATTCTACTTTTATTTGTTGGCATATTCTTCTGTAGCAGTTTTTAAAGTTGTTTACAGGACCTTTTTTGTTTCTACGCCAGAGGGATCGTTTTTTGGTTTGTAGTTTCTTTAATGAGATGGGAATGTTGTTTTTCTGTTTTCTTCTAGGAGGAGTAATTGGAACATACAGATCTATAAGTCTATTGATTTGGAGTAAGAACGTGTTGTAGAGGTCATCGATGGAGATGCAGTTGGAGAATAGGGATTGCCAATTAATAAATGAGAGACTGACGTCTATGAGTTCGTAGTTAGCTTTCCTGAAATTGTACTTAGGTGACACGTTGTTCTGTTGAATGTTATGATGGCGTAGGTTGAGGTTGAAGTTGATCATACTATGGTCGCTGTTGGAGAAGGGTTCTATGATATGCAGTCCATAAATAGCACTTTTACTATTGCAGAAGATGAGGTCGAGGCAGCTGTTGAGTCTGGTGTTGTTTAATACTAATTGTTCCAGTCCCAGGCTGGTGACGGTGTTGTAGATGGCGGTATGTATAGGTTCGGTGGAGCATTCGTTTAGTGTCCAGTTGATGTGTGGTAGGTTGAGGTCACCTAGGAAGATGATGGGGTAGGGGCAGGAGGATGCCCATGTTAGTAGGGAAGTTAATTTTGATGCATGGGAAGTGTCATAGTTTGGAGCTCTGTAGCACAGTAAAAAGCGGAGAGTGGTGTTAAGGGAAAGATCGCAGATTAGGGTTTCAGGAAGGAATAAATCTTGTGCGACTTGAATGTTTTTTAGATTGAGTGAGCTTTTGTAGAATATGGCTACACCACCTCCTCTGCGGGATTCGCGGTCGGACCGGAAAACCAGGTAGTTATTTTGTGTAATGATGGAGTCAGGAAAGGAACAGTTGAGCCATGTTTCGCAAACAAAGATTATGTCAAATAAGTTGGTGTTGAGCAGAAGGAGGAATTCTGATAACTTGTTGATTAAACTTCTTGCATTGATTAGTTTGCATTTGAGGTTGTGTTTGAGTTCAGGAAGGGGATTGGATTGCGTTGAGTTGTGGCAGGATTGAGGCAAGGTAGTAAGGGGCGCATTTTCCTATTCATTGCTGGAGGTGCTGGGGAGGTCCGATTGTTGATGTGGGATGGTGGGTGGAGAAGTGTTGGAAAGTTGTGGAGGGGTAGCGGGTTTGACGATGAAGGGAGGGTTGTAGGTTTTGGTTCTGATGCAATCAGAGCGGTAGTCAATGTAGAGGTTATTTTCGCCGAGTTCGCACCGTCTCCTGAGTTCGACGCGTAGTTCACGGGAGCGGATACGTTGGAGTAATGTTAAGTCAGGTCTGCATCTGAGTTTGTTGTATTTGGTGTTGTTTCTGGCAATGGTGTTCATGGTCCTGATGAATTGTTGTTTGGAAGATTCGTTAGTGCAGACTATTCTGCACAGTCGGGGAGCCGTTGATCCATCGCTGTACTTTAGTGTGGGGCCACTTCTGGAGACCTCTAGGATGACATCAGGGGTAATTGTTTGAGGATGTTGATTGTGGATAATGTTTTGTATATTTGTTAAGTCAGTTTCCCCGTTTTCCTCAAGGCCAAAAAGGATGGCATTGTGGCGTTTTTGTGCCCTTTCCATGGCATCGTTCACCAGCGTGGAGATGTCGGTGGTAGGGTTTAGAGGAAGAGGTTTTGGTGGTCTGGGTTGGGAGTATGGTGGTGGTGGTGGTGGTGGTGGGGTGCTGCAGGGTGGTTGACTAGGTGTTTTGGTGTTTATCAGGTCTTGGATATTTTTTTCTATGGAGGCGAACCGTGGTTCGATACTTTCGGTATATGCTTGATGGGTTTTTGAGACTGCAGATAAGATTACTTCGGATAAATTGTCGAGTGAGATTGATTTGGGTGTGCAGGATGGGCAGGAATAGTAGAATGAGGGATTGTCGTTGAGGAAGGTGGCAACATGTTTGTTGATGTTAAGGCAGGTATGGTGAGCCAATTTTTTGCAGGATTGGCACTTTGTGGTTCCTTCTTGTGTATTTACATTAGTGTTGCATATAACGCAATTGTTAACGGAAATGTTTGCTTGAGGTTTCTTCTTGGATGGCATTGTGAGGGGGTGAGAATTGGAATTCTGTTTGAAGATTCTGAGAGTATCAGTAGGAAATGGAAGTGGCTGCAATGATATTTTCAGCCACTAGATGGGGTTGGAGCTTCTGTTTGACGAATCTGTGAGGATCTGTAGCTTTGAGTGGGAAGGGATTGGAAGTGACTGTACTGTTATTTTTATTTTCAGCCACTAGATGGGGTTGGAGCTTCACTGTAAGCTGTGCGATTTTAGGTTTAAGAGGTTATGAGGAGCAGAGTTGGTCTTCAGCCACGAGGTAATGGCGGTGGTGGGGAGGGAGGTCGCAAAGGGCTTGTGGCTTCTTGGTGGGGCTTCTGAGGGCTACGGAGGCTATGGGGAGTCCTCCTAGCTTTGGAGATCTTTGTAGAGTTGGGGATTATGTTGGGGTCCCAGGGGATCTGCACGGCGCTAGGGCTCTGGGCCGGTTTCGCGCCGGGTAGTCAGCTGGGCGTCAGGGCTCCAGGTAGCTGGGCTCTAGGAGTCTTGGTTTCAGGGTTTCAGGGGGAGTCCACGTAGCGCTGGGGCTCTGGGCCGGTTCCACGCTAGGCAGGCAGCTGGCGTAGAGGGGAAATCCTCAGGGGAATCCTCGTGGCCAGTTATTGGGCAATCATCGGTCTCCCTGTAGCTAGGAAGCTAGGCTCGGGGAATTCTCGGGGGGTCCCCAGGGGATCAGCTCGGCACTAGCACTGGGCAGGTTTTAGTACTCACCCTCGGGAGTTTTCTTTATTTTTGTGATTTTTAATGTTTTTTATGTTTTTTGCCGTTATCTGTCGGAGCAGCAGTTCCCTCCCTCCTTCTGTTGTTGTTGTTAAAGGTGAAGTAGTCACTGACAGGGAGTACATTATGATGTATGATTTTATGAACAACAGTTAAATCAGTTCGGAGACGACGTAGTTGTAAATTTTCTAGATTTAGTACTTGAAGTCTGGAGGAGTAGGGTAATTTGTTACGTGAGGAGGAGTGAAGGACTCTTCTTGTGAAGTATTTCTGGACTCCTTCGATTGTATTAATGTCTGATATGAAGTGTGGATTCCACACAGGTGAGCTATATTCTAGAATAGGTCTGACAAATGTTTTGTATGCTCTGGTTAATAAATGAGTTTTTCTAGAGAAGAAGCTACGTAAGATTAGGTTTACAATTCTTAAAGCCTTTTTGGCAATGCTGTTACAGTGGGCTCTAGCACCTAGGTCATTGGAAATGAGTACTCCAAGGTCTTTGACTGAGTGAGGGTCCACTGTTAGTTCAGTTTTACTGAATGGGGAACCTCTTTTTCCTCGGGTGCCGAAAGAGCATGGGTGTACGCTATTGCACATGTGTGTTTTCCCACAACCATAATTCAATGCCTGGGGAGGGCGAAAACAGTTTCCCCCGCCTCCCGGAGGCCCTCTGAAGGCAAGAAACAGCCTGTTTCCCAACTTCTGGTGGGCCCAGTAGGCTCGCGTTTTGCCCTCCCCAGATCCCAAAGGTTTCCCCAGAGCCAGGAGAGGGTAACAATGCCCCCCATCCCCCTGGAGGCTCTCTGGAAGCCACAAACACCCTCCCAGAGCCTCTGTGTGAGCCAAAAATCAGCTGGCCGGCATAGACATGCACATTGGTGCTGAGCTAGGGCAATGGCTCACGTGCCAGCAGATATGGCTCCACGTGCCATAGGTTCGCCATCACTGCCCTATACTCATTTTATCTTCAGGTATCATCTTGACAGAGACCTGTTTGCAAAATCCCATGAATTTTCTATACTGCCTGGGGCGGGATTTTATTTCCTTCTGTGATCCATCATCCCAACCGTGGAACCTATAGAAACATTGGGATGTGCAAGCAGTGTACCTACTGCCATACATAGTACATTTGCATAACCATTGTTGATTGGCCAATATAGCAGTGCCAGATTTGAATGCCTGTCACTGATTCGCCGAGCTGCAGGGAAACCCTTAAAAGCAGCATCAGTAAAAAAAAAAGCAAACTCCATGTTTGCTATGATTAGGAAGGGAATCGAAAATAAGTCAGTAAGTGTTGTGTTGTATTGCCTCTGTACAAATCAATGGTGAAACCACACTTGAAGTACTGTGTATAGTTCTGATCACCCCACCTCAAGAAGGATATAATAGAACTGGAAAAGGTGCAAAAAAGGATAACAATTATGATCAAGGAAATGGAGCACCTCCCTTATGAAACCAGGTTGCAAACGCCTTGGTCTCTTCAGCCTTGAAAGACGGCGTTTAAGGGGTGACTTGATTGAAGTGTATAAAATCATGCATGGGATAGAAAAGGTGGATAGAGAAAAATTATTTTCTCTATCACACAATACTAGGATGAGGGGGCACTCCCTAAAGTTCATAGGCAAGAAAGTGAGGACAAATAAAGGGAAATATTTCTTCACCCAGAGGGTCACTGGTTTATGGAATTCACTTCTAGAAGTGGTCGTAACAGCCTGGATGGCTTCAAGGCAGGATTAGACAGATTCATGGATGCCAAGTGTATCGGTGGTTATTGAAGTGGATGTCCATGTGCCGCCTCTATGTTGGCTGAGGCAGGCAGGATTCCCTTGGGTACCATTTGTTGGGGGGTCAAGAGAAAGGGAGGGTTTTGCCTTCTCTTTCTGCTCAAGATCCCCATGTACAATTGGTGGACCACTGTGTGACATAGAATGCTGGAGTTGATATATAGAGCGCTGGTGAGACCACATTTGGAATACTGTGTTCAGTTCTGGAGACTTCACCTACAAAAAGATATTGACAAAATTGAACGGGTCCAAAGACGGGCTACAAGAATGGTGGAAGGTCTTAAGCATAAAACGTATCAGGAAAGACTTAATGAACTCAATCTGTATAGACTGGAGGACAGAAGGAAAAGGGGGGACATGATCGAAACATTTAAATATGTCAAAGGGTTAAATAAGGTCCAGGAGGGAAGTGTTTTTAATAGGAAAGTGAACACAAGAACAAGGGGACACAATCTGAAGTTAGTTGGGGGAAAGATCAAAAGCAACATGAGAAAATATTATTTGACAGAAAGAGTAGTAGATGCTTGGAACAAACTTCCAGCAGACGTGTTTAGTAAATCCACAGTAACTTACTTTAAACAGGCCTGGGATAAACATATATCCATCCTAAGATAAAATACAGAAAATAGTATAAGGGCAGACTAGATGGACCATGAGGTCTTTTTCTGCCGTCAGTCTTCTATGTTTCTATGTTTCTATGATGGGCTTTGGCCTGATTCAGCATGGCTCTTCTTATGCTCTTAATTATTTGAAGTTACAAAAGACCCTCCAAAAGCTACTTACATCCCAGTTTTTAAGTTCCAATGTCCCCTCTGCAAGGGTGATATAAGGCACTGACCCATATTTATGGCCACTTGCAGCGCCCGCGTCACATGACAGCAATTTACACCAGCATTGCTGGAAACCAGTTCTTAGTTCTGTTTTCCAGCAAAACCAGCCCATCACATTGAACCGATCTAAATGCAGTTCATAAAATCATCTGCCACATTGTCCTACCTGTCAATGACTACTTCAGCTTCAATCACAACATTACACGAGCACACAATAGATATAAACTTAACATAAACCTCTGCAAACTAGACTGCAGAAAATACGACTTCAGCAACAGAGTGATCAATGCCTGGAATTCACTACCCGACTCTGTGGTTTCTTCCCCAAGCCCCCAAAACTTTAACCTTAGATTGTCTACTGTCGACCTCGTCCCATTCCTAAGAGATCTGTAACAGGCATGCATAAGCACACCACTGTGTCCATGGCCCCTGCTTACTGTCCTATTGTCCCCATTTATACTTACTTACTGTTATCTTGGATATGTTTGACAACTAAATAAATAAAATAAAATAAATATATGACAAACAATGAATTTGCTTAACAACTACGTGATTTGCTTAATAACCACCATGAAAAAGACTGTAAAATTGTATCCAGTCTTCTGTGTCTCTTTTTATAATTGTCAACCTCACAGTCATAATTCGAGAACTCAGTGTATGATTAAGAAAAAAGTCAATCAAATTGCTGTGATCGTGTAATAATAATAATAATAATAATAATAATAATAATAATAATAATAATATATTAGATTTGTATGCCGCCCCTCTCCAAAGACTCGGGGCGGCTCGCAACAATGATAAAAACAATATTATACTAGCACAAATCTAATATTGAAAGAAATAACTAAAACCCTATCATATTAAAACCAAACAACACAAAAATACCAAACATCAATTATAAGGAGCCTGGGGGAAAGATGTCTCAAATCCCCCATGCCTGGCGGTATAGGTGGGTCTTGAGTAGTTTACGAAAGACAAGGAGGGTGGGAGCAGTTCTAATCTCCAGGGGGAGTTGATTCGAGAGTGCTGGGGCCGCCACAGAGAAGGCTCTTCCCCTGGGGCCCACCAGACAACACTGTTTAGTCGACGGGACCCGGAGAAGGCCAACTCTGTGTAATGACATTCTATCCTTTTTTATTGGGTGTCACACATAATGATGAGAACAAAGATAGCTTTTGAACCCAGCTTCCCCCAGATAGTCAATGACAGAGGTACCACACTGATTATTTTTCTCACTCAAAGCAAACTGAGTCCTATCTCCATTTCGTGTCATTTTCATATCTAAAACCGACTGCTTTAAGGTCACAACACGTATGAAAGTTACACTCAATGGAAAGTTGGATAAAATTTTCCTCATCAGTTTGAGTGTCAATTATTTGTAGCTAAGTTATTATTTTGAATGCTGAGCCAATGTTCTGGTTTGAATGGCTGGCTTATTCTTTTTTTTTTTTTTTAATGGTTTTCTATAACTGTCAGCCTGATTTGTGAGACAGTTTTACTGTTGTTTGTAAAGTTTTAAAAAATTGCAACGTTGCATCGTTTGCTTTATACAAGCCATTATGGGAGGGAATTTTGAAAGGTTGGAGGAAAATATTGAAAACAAAACCAAGCAGTTATTTGGGGTTCATCTGAATCTTCTTCCAATCTAGTAACTGGACTGTTGCTGACCATATCAATGGCCACAACAGGCTGCCCTTGAATTGAACTCAAATCTCCGTGAGTCCATGGACACGTCCATGCAGTAGTGTTGGCAGCAGGACAAAAATGGCTGAGGATTGAACTCTGAGATGTTTTTTCCAACGCCCTAATTTACTCCCTAACTCTGGAGCATCCTGATGGTTTCACATTAAAGCGCTAACTAGAACTCAACTATGTTTACTTCTAAACTCAAACCAGGCTCAAGCAATTTCACATCACAATGATGCATGGTAAACCTCAAGACACAACCATAATGCAACCTGCCCATTATGGTTGTATGTTGTGAATGCAATTTGATGACTTTTTTCCCCTGGTGGTGGTTGTTAAGTGAGCACCCTTCATGGCACCGGAGCAGGGTATCTACGAGACCGTCTTCTGCCGCACGAATCCCAGCGACCGGTTAGGTCCCACAAAGTGGGCCTTCTCCGGGTCCCGTCAACAAAACAATGTCGTTTGGCGGGGCCCAGGGGAAAAGCCTTCTCTGTGGCGGCCCCGGCCCTCTGGAACCAACTCCCCCCGGAGATTAGAATTGCCCCCACCCTCCTCGCCTTTCGTAAGCTCCTTAAAACCCACCTCTGCCGTCAGGCGTGAGGGAACTGAGATATTCTTTCCCCCTAGGCCTTTACAATTCATGCATGGTATGTTTGTATGTATGGATGTTTGGTTATACAATAAGGTTTTTTTAGTTGTTTTAATATTGGATTTACATGCTGTTTTTTTATTACTGTTGTTAGCCGCCCCGAGTCTACGGAGAGGGGTGGCATACAAATCCAATAAATAAGTAAGTAAGTAAGTAAGTACCAGAACCAGAAAGACAGCCAGGTGCTTGAAATTGGATCACTGCAGAGTGGGGACCAGGCCATTTAAACGTGGAATCCAGATTGTAAGTTCCCTTGAACTGGGTCAGTCAGAACTCTGAATGGTCGCTAAGCAACCAGTTGTAATTGAGAATTATTATCAAGGTCTGACATGCATCATTGTGATGTGAAATTGCTTGAGCCTGTATTATCAGCTTGCAAATAACCTTTCTTGTTAGGCAGTTATGAAGCATTATTATTATTTATTAGACTTGTATGCCGCCCTTCTCCGAAGACTCGGGGCGGCATACAAGTCTAATAAATAATAATAATATTTATTTATTATTTATTATTATTATCATGTCATCCAATGATTGCTATTTTCTATTAGTTGTGAGTCAGGGGGTGGGTTCCACTTACCTTCGCCTCCGGTTCGCATTGCGACATTTCGTGCACGTCCCCTTGAGTGATTTCACTTTTGCGCATGCTCAGAAGGTAGATTCAGCCCAAAACATAGATGTAGAGCTGGTCAGCTATGCTTCGGGCAAAGAAAGTATTAACCGGGGGGGTGGGGGGAGGAACAGAATGACAAGAAGCCATCAAAACACAGGAAAATGGGCCTAAAATTCAGAAAAAACATGGTGGTGAGCACAAACTGGCACAGACAGAATTGGATCCATGACACCAAAATTACATCAGCAGCGGGTTGCTAACAGTTCAGGCTATCTGGTCCAAACCAGGAGTGACCTACCCTGTATGTATGTGTGTTCAATTTATTTATTTATTTATTTATTCATTCATTCATTCATTCATTCATTCATTCATTCATCCATCCATCCATCCATCCATCCATCCATCCATCCATTCATTCATTCATTCATTCATTCATTCATTCATTTATTTGTTGTTAGAGTTGAAAGGGACCATGAAGGCCATTGAGTATAACCCCCTGCCCAAGCAGGAACCCTATAGCACATCAGTAAAGTGGCAGTTCAATCTTCTCTTAAAAATGTCCAGAGTGTAGGATTTCACAATGTCTGCTGGTAGGTTGTTCCATTGGTTGATCGCTCTGACCGTCAGGAGGTTCCTCTTTATCTTCATGTTGATTCTCTCCTTGGTCAGCTTCCAGCCGTTGTTACTCGTCCAGCTCTATGGTGCCATGAAGAATAAAGTGATCCCCTCCTCTCTGTGACATCCCCTCGTATACATAGACTGCTATCATGTCTGCTCTGGCCCTCCTTTTCTCTAGGCTATCCATGCCCAGTTCCCTCAGTCTCTCTTCGTAAGTCTTGGTTTCCAATCCCTTAATCATCTTGGTTGCTCTTTTTTGCACCTTCTCCAGAGTTTCAATGTCTCTTTTGAAGTGTGGTGACCAGAACTGAATACAGTACTCCAGGCAGGGCCGGCGATAGACGGGTATTACTGGGAGTCCCGTACCGGGCCCGGTGAAATTGACCAATTAGAGGGCCCGCAGTCAGCAGCTCCTTGCACATGCGCAGACTGTCACCTCAGAAAAGAAACAGTCCGGGCCCTTTTGCGCATGTGCAAGGAGCTGCAAATTTGGCGCCAGAAGGCCGGGGCCCCTAATTGTTCAAAAAGTTGTGAGAAGAGGAAGCTGAGTTTCCTTCTTAGCGCCTTTCAAGTTTTCCGGCAACTGCAGCGCCCCGCCCGGCTGGAGCTTCCCTGGCGGCTGCAGCAGGTGAGTTTTGGGGCTGGTGATGTAGGCGAAGGTGGCGTGCTGGCCGGCCAGAGCCAGGATTGGATAAAGCAGAGGCGGGTAGATGGCTGGCAAGCCGCCGAGGGAGGCCGGCGGGGGCAGGTTGAGCAAGCCGGGCTTGGGGACAAAGGCGGCGGCGGGCAGGGGGACCAAGCCCGGCGGGGCGCAGGGCGAAGGCGTCTCGGTGCGCAGGCAGGCGCCGGGGCTGCTGGCGGAGCTCTCCGGGGAGACGCTGGGCACCGGCCGCGCCGGCTCCTCAGCCAGGAGAGCGTCGATGCGGAAGTTGTGGGATTTCTCCATGGGCTTCTGCATGCCGGCTTCTGGGCTTCCGCTTCGGCCCTGCTTTGCGGGGCCTTAACGCGGCTCTACCTTTTCCTGGGGCGGCGGCGTTGGGCGATGCAGCCGCTGCTCCAGCCCCTTCCTCGCAATTCACTCACACACACACACACCTGCCCGATCGGCTGGGTGCGCCGCTGCCCCCCTCTTCTACAAGCCGCTACGGCGGGGTGGCTCCTCCTTTCCCTCCCCTCCCCTCCTCCGATTTGGGGCTGGTGGGAGGGTAGCGGCAGCGGAAGGGCGGCGTGCAGCGGGAGGGTGATGGCGGCCGCAGCCGCAGCCGCAGCAGGTATTAGGCCCCTCTCCCCCCTCTCTCCTCTCAGCAGTCGCAGGCAGCGGGTAGTAGCCGTGGGGCAGCGGCAGAGTGGTCAGCTGTGAGACGGAGGCTGAGCTCTGGAACAGAGGCACTGACCGCGGTGGCTGGACAGCATTTACAGAGTCTAGCAACATGTCTAGCCGCCGCCGTCAGTGCTCCGTTCCGGACCTCCGCCTCACAGCTGACGACCTTGCCGCCGCCGAGAGAAAGAGAGAGGGAGAGAGGGGGGAGAGAAAGAGATAGCAAGAGAGGGAGAGAGAGAAAGAGAGAGGGAGAGAGGGGGAGAGAGGGAGAGAGAGAAAGAGATAGCAAGAGAGGGAGAGAGAGAAAGAGAGAGGAGAGAGGGGGGAGAGAAAGAGATAGCAAGAGAGGGAGAGAGAGAAAGAGAGAGGGAGAGAGGGAGGAGAGAGAGAGAGGGAGAGGGAGAAAGAGAGAGGGAGAGAGGGGGGAGAAAGAGAGAGAAAGAGATAGCAAGAGACGGAGAGGGAGAAAGAGAGAGGGAGAGAGGGGGGAGAGAAAGAGATAGCAAGAGAGGGAGAGGGAGAAAGAGAGAAGGAGAGAGGGGGGAGAGAAAGAGAGGGAGAGGGAGAAAGAGAGAGGGAGAGAGGGGGGAGAGAAAGAGATAGCAAGAGAGGGAGAGAGAGAAAGAGAGAGGGGGAGAGAGAGAAAGAGAGAGGGAGAGAGGGGGGAGAAAGAGATAGCAAGAGAGGGAGAGAGAGAAAGAGAGAGGGAGAGGGGGAGAGAGAGAAAGAGAGAGGGAGAGGGAGGAGAGATAGCAAGAGAGGGAGAGAGAGAAAGAGAGAGGGAAAGGGGGAGAGAGGGGGAGAGAAAGACAGAGAAAGAGAGAGGGAGAGGGGGGAGAGATAGCAAGAGAGGGAGAGAGAGAAAGAGAGAGGGAAAGGGGGAGAGAGGGGGGAGAGAAAGAGAGAGAAAGAGAGAGGGAGAGAGAGAGAGGAGGTAAAGGAAGAGGAGAGATAGAAAGGAAGAGAGAGAGAAAGAAAGAGGGATAGAAAGAGAGAGAGAGAGATGCTCAGTGAGCCTTTCTTTGAAGTTGCCTTTCTTTCTTTCTTTTTCTCTCTTTCTTTCTTTTTCTCTCTTGCTCTCTTGCTCTTTCATTCTTTTTTCTTTCTCTTGCTTTCTTTCTTTCTCTTGCTTTCTCTCCTTCCTTCCCTCCTTCCATTTCTTTCATACCCCCTCTCTATTTTTATTTCTCTTTCATTTTCTTTCTCTCTCTCTTTCTTGCTTTCTTTCTTGCTCTTTTTCTTTCTCTTTTACCTTCCCTTCCTCTATTTCTTCTTTTCTTTCTCCTTCGTACCTTCTTCCCTCCCTCCCTTCAGTCCTTCCTCTCTTACTCTCCCCTTTCATAAGTTTCCTTGCTTCCTTCCTCTGTTCCTGTCCCTTCCCCCTTTCTTTCTTTCTTTCTTTCTTTCTTTCTTTCCTTCCTTTCCTCCCTCCATTTCTTGCTTTCCTTTTCCTTCCTCCCTTCTTTCCTCCCTCATTCCCTTCTTTCACTCCTTCCTCTCTTACTCTCCCCTTTCACACCTTTCCTTGCTTGCTTTGCACCCTTCCTCTGTTCCTGTCCCTTCCCTCTTTCCTTCCTTCCTTCCCACCCTCCGTCCATTCATTCACCCATTCCTCTCTTGATCGCCCCTTTTACCATTCCTCCCTCCCTCCTTCCTTCATAGCTCGCCCTCGCCTTTCTTCCCTTCCTTCCAGATGGGAGTGCCCCCTCAAGACACCCGCCTGACTGCTGGTACCCTGCTTTTTCTCTCCCCTCGTCCTTTCCAGCTCCTCGCGTTTGCTGGCTGGGGAACTCTGGGAGTTGAAGTCCAGATATCTTCAAGTTGCCAAGGTTGGGAAACACTGGCCTATGGGACCGCCTCGCTTGGCGTGAGGCGGGAAATGATCCCCGGGGGATGGAGTGGCTTGGCGACTTAAAATAGTTTTAAAATGGCGGGGGGGGGCAGACACTTAGGCTGTATGGGGCCCCAAAATTCCTGATGGTGGCCCTGACTCCAGGTGTGGTCGGACCAGGGCGTAGTAGAGTGGTATTAAGACTTTCATGGTCTTGGAGTGTATTCCCATCTTGATGCAGCTTAGCATTGTGTTGGCTCTTTTAGCTGCTGCTGCACATTGTTGGCATTGTTAAACTCACCTACCATAAAATATGGTTTCCCTCTCTGGTTTCTGATGCATAGAAATAGTTGCATCCTGCACACAGGCGACACGCATGGCCAGGAGATGGCAAAACCTTCTGACTTCAGGTCCCATCATCTCGTCTAGTAGCTTGACCACAGCACATTCCCTTAGTGCACAAAAATCTTGTGAGATCTCACATGGATTCTCCCACATTCATGAAACGTGGTGAGATTTCTCCAGGAGGCTTCTGTATTTACTCATGAGTTGTGAAACAGCATCTGCAAGGGAGGTTTGGACGTGTCTCTTAAGGATCTGAGGCTGTCGGATTTCTCAAGCAGTAAAAAACAAAATTACTCTGAGCAGCAGCCCTGTTTTTTCTCAGATTTGTATGATTTGTATGATTTATCCAGGAGAAAGTCAAAGGAACAACAGAAGAATTGTGACCTATATTTTACTTTCAGAGTTGTTGTGGTTAGCTCTGGCCCAGCTCCTGCCCCAAGGACTGTGGATGTGGGGGAGACATCCACATGCTGGAGACCTGTTTTGCTCCCGGTGGAATCTGATGATGAAGGCTCCTCTGACCAAAAAGACATGAGTGACAGGGAGGAGGAGAGTGTGGCAGACAGCCTCCTGCCGCACGAATCCCAGCGACCGATTAGGTCCCACAGAGTGGGCCTTCTCCGGGTTCCGGGGGAAGAGCCTTCTCTGTGGCGGCACCGGCCCTCTGGAACCAACTCCCCCCGGAGATTAGGACTGCCCCTGCTCTTCCTGCCTTCCGTAAACTCCTTAAAACCCACCTTTGCCGTCAGGCATGGGGGAACTGAAACATCTCCCCCTGGGCACGTTTAATTTATGCATGGTATGTCTGTGTGTGTGTCTGTTAGCATATGGGGTTTTTAATATTTAAACATTTTAAACTTGTCTGATTACCCATGATTTGTTTCTACATGTTGTGAGCCGCCCCGAGTCTTCGGAGAGGGGCGGCATACAAATCTAAGTAATAAAATAAATAAAAAATAAAAAAGCCGGCTGGGTGACCTTGGTCCAGTCACTTTCTGTCTCTCAGCCCCAGGGAGCCGATGATGGCAAAACACTTCTCAAATTTTGCCAAGAAAATTATAGGGACATATCCCGCAGTCTTCAAGAATTGGACATGATTAAACAGAAGACGTTAATAAGAAAACAATTAATGCTATAATCATGCATAGTTGCATACTATGTCCCAGCCATCCTTTAGTCCAGCACACCTCACATACACCACAACATTGGAAATCCCCAGGTCTGAACCGATCCAGATGCAAAGTGTAGATTTCCCACACAGCTCGGCCTTGCGGTTTGGCCCTTGTCGAAAGGTAAGACCTTGCCTGTCGTTTGATTTAAAATTAAATTCCATTCCACCCCCTCTCCTTTTTTTTTTTTAAGAATCCACTCAAATCAACAAGGTTTTTTGTGTACTTGATGCCTTCGGCTTTTCCCAGATTTTGGCTTGCATTAAAGAGTGGTAAAGGCAGACGGTCCAAAGTCAAGACTACAAAAGAATAAAGATGAATTGTATGGCGTGATTTCACCTGGGCCCAGAACCAAGAGCTGCAATGAGCAGCAAATTCTTCTCTCCTCTTTGAAAAATGACTCCATAGATATCTTTATATACTGTATATTCAAATTCAGCAAAAAAAATGTGACACATACAGATAGAATTGTCGGCTATCAATAAAATTAACTGCCTTGGAAATGGCCCTGGGTTGGGCCGAGAGGCAAATAAGGAGCTGTGATGTTCCTTCAATACACCAGGGTGATTTGACACAAAAATATGTAACCCTTCCCTGGTGCAGAGCTGAAGGGATTGGATACTGTAACCTAGAGGATAATTCTCTGCCTTACAAGGCAAAGGTTGCAGGTTCAAGTCCCAGTGGGTATGGCTAGCTGATAAGGCCAAAATAAGGCCGAAATAGATCTATCCTAGTCTCCCTTAATTTTCACATTCAGCAAAAAAACATGTGACATATATACATACATATACATATACATATTCCCTTTATTTTGTCCTTTTTTAAAAAAAAATATTTTAATTCATTTTTAACAAGTTTAATATACACACAACATAAAACAGTGCATAGTGAAATGTGCCCACCACCCCGACACACACACATACCCCACCACCAATCAGGGGTGTTTCTTATATGATCCACTTTGACCCAAGAGCAATATATCTATTTACATATTATAGAGTGATTCCAATTTATTTCTTGTACCTTGGTCTCGGATTCTACTCATCATATATCATCTTACCTTGTCCCCCCATCCCATCAGTTGTCTCAATTCAGTTTCATTATCCAAGTTTATCCTTTTATCCATAATTTCAAATTGAATATGGTCCACCATGTACCTATACCAATTTTGCATTGTCCATTTTGTCGCATCCTTCCAACCCAAAACTATTACCGCCTGAGCGTTTCTATTGCTGCTTGTTTTATTTCTCTAAATGACATTCTATCCAAGTAGAAACCATATAGAAAGATGGAAAGATGGCTACAAATAAATGCAATATGCAAATATCTTAGCGAAAGGGAGAATTGAGGGAGGAGACAGGGTTAGAGAAAATAATAAGAGAAAAAAGTGAGGGTATAAAGGCACAAGCAACCAAAATATATAGGTTGCTAGTGCAGTCAGACGGGGACACAATTGAAGGACTGACAAAATGGCAAAATGAGATACAAGTAGAGGTACAAGAGATGGAAAATATAGAAGAAAATATAAGAAAAAATAAAAATACAAGAATTAGGGAAATGAGAAGGAAAATATTACATAAGTGGTATTATACTCCTGTTCAACTCGCACACTTTCAGCAGAATGTCAGGGGTATTTGTTGACACAGGTGTCAAGATAAAGGAGTGTTTATGCATATGTTTTGGGAATGCCCCATAGTGCAGGAATTTTGGCAAAAAGTGCAAGAGGACATAAATAGAATGCTAAACATACAATGGATAATCACTAAGGAAATGGCAGTACTAGTTAAAAGCAATGGGATGGGAGAACATAGATATCAACAGGAGGAAGGTCCAAAAAAAAAATCAAGGTGATGACCAAGATCTTATGGTCACATCTTGAATTTAGATTCCCTTGAAACATACCATTACTAACCATGTGGCACTTCAACATCAGTCACCCAATGACTCCAGAGTTGAGTGGGGACTAGAACCTGGGTCTCACCAATGCCGAGAGGCCCTGATGAAAGTTGTGCAGTTGACAGGGGGACCCTGTAATCTATAAAAGACTTTGGGGGTGTCCTTGGGCAAAATCGGAAAGCTATTAAGAGGAGAAGGAAGACACCATTGAAATAGTCAAGAAGCCATTACAGGTGGGTTTGACTTGTGACAATTGAGACCAGCATTTCCTTTGCTAATCAAGGGAGTGTTAAATAAGTTACACTTGATTTTACAACCTTTTTTTTTTTTGCCATGGTTGTTAAGCAATTCAGTGCAGCTGTTAAGCGGCTGAATTCTGATCAGTTGGGAGGCTGCAACAGTCTGTAAGTGTCAGGAGCAATGTAAAAGTTATCAATCAACAATTACCTTTAGACAATCCAAAGATCAAATCAGGCATGGGAAAGAAAAAAGAACCAGGGTGGCGCAGCAGGTAGAGTGCGGTACTGCAGGCCATGGAAGCTGACTGTAGATCTGTAGGTCAGCGGTTCAAATCTCATCATTGGCTCAAGGTTGACTCAGCCTTTCATCCTTCTGAGGTGGGTAAAATAAGAACTCGGGTTGTGGGGGCAATAGGCTGGCTCTGTTAAAAAGTGCTATTGTTAACATGTTGTAAGCCGCCCTGAGTCTAAGGAGAAGGGCAGCATAAAAATCAATCAATCAATCAATCAATCAAATACATACATAAATACATAAATACATAAATACATAAATACATAAATACATAAATACATAAATACATAAATACATAAATACATAAATACATAAATACATAAATACATAAATACATAAATACATAAATACATAAATACATAAATACAAATAAACTCAATGGAATGGAATAGAATAGAATAGAATAGAATAAAGAAGGGAAGAGAAGAAAAGAGAATGGGATGGGATGGGATGGAATGGAGGAGGGAGGGGAGGGGAGGGGAGGAGGAGTATTGGGGTCCTACCGGTGTGCTTGACGCCATTGCACCAGTAGCCAAAATGGAGCTGCATGCGCAGCTTTGGGAGACCAGTGGGTGAGCAAGCACACCCATGCAAGATTTGGCTTCTGTGTATGCGCAGGAAGCCAAATCTTACATGAGGACACTCGCACATGTGAGATTTTGCTGATTTTCGGAATTCAGGACCATCCATGGATGGAAATAGAAGAAATCAAGACGATGCCTTTGGCTGCTCGATGGAAAGCCTCACCCATTTATCTGTGTCTAGTAACATATGGTGGGGCTTTGGTCACCCACTCATGGGTACCATCTTGTGTTTCTAAACTCTTGTTCCAAATACTCCTGACCGGGTTGAACCTGGGTCTCTTCTTTCCCTATAATTAAGATTTAAAAAATAAACCTGGCATGACTAAACCAGATGTCACTTCCCCAGGCCAAAAAGTCTGCAATTTGCTTGAGTAAAGAAAGAAAGAAGAAGGAAGGAAGGAAGGAAGGAAGGAAGGAAGGAAGGAAGGAAGGAAGGAAGGAAGGCAAGGGAAGGCCAATCCGTATGAAATTCCATGGGTCGGAGCCATAAATATTTACTGGAATTAATAAGGGCAGTTTGACCTTCGCGGGAAAGAAGAGTGAGTTTTTTTTTCTATGTAAACAGATTGTACTCAAAGAATGCAATTTTGAAATCTAATTTCAAATGGGAAGTCTTTCAGTTCGAGATATTTACACAGGCTTGTTTTCATGCAGAGTATCTTCAAAAATGTCATAAGTATAGAATGGCTGGCTTCACCCTTGGCCCTAAACTATGGTTTGATGAAAAGGGCCATAACTGAATGCATTCAGACATAAGAAACTAAGAAGAGCCATGCTGAATCAGGCCAAAGCCCATCAAGTCCAGCATTCTGGGTCACCCAGTGGCCCACCAATTGTCCTTGGGGATCTTGAGCAGAAAGAGAAGGCAAAACCCTCCCTTTCCCTTGACCCTGAACAAATGGTACCCAAGGGAATCCTGCCTATCTCAACCAACATAGAGGTGGCACTTAGACATCCTTCAATACACTTGGCATCCATGAATCTGTCTAATCCTGCCTTGAAGCTATCAAGACTGACAATGTTCTGTTTCCAGGCATAGGGCTACAAGATTAGCAGGAGCCCATGGGATGTTGTTCATTTATAAGATGCATGATTAGCCTAGGTTTTATACAGGGGTGGGCTTCAAAAATTTTAGCAAGGGGTTCTGTGCCCGGTTGCTGGGTGGGTGTGGCCATAGTGGGCGTGACCTAGTCCAGGGGTAGGCAAAGTTGGCTCTTCTATGACATGTGGACTTCAACTCCCAGAATTCTTGAGCTAGCATGGTTGGCTCAGGAATTCTGGGAGTTGAAGTCCACATGTCATAGAAGAGCCACTTTGGCTACCCTTGACCTAGTCTACCTCCTGCACCATGGTGGGGGGAGGGATTTTCACCCTCCCGGACTGCAGTTCCTACACTTACCTGCATCCAAAATGGGCTGTGTGGGGACTCCGGGGAGGGGAGGGGTAGGTGTGGCCAGCCAGGAATGGGATTTGCAGGTTATGTGAACTGCACAGAAACTTAACTAGAAATTCTCCCAAATCCCTAAGAACCCCCAGCAACCCACCCCGGTTTTGTATCTTTCCTCTCTCTCTCTCTCTCTCTCTCTCTCTCTGTCTCTCTCTCTCCCTCTCTCTCTCTCTCTCTCTCTCTCTCTATCTCTATCTATCTATCTATCTATCTATCTATCTATGTATCTATCTATCATCTATCTATCTATCATCTATCTATCTGTCTGTCTATCTATCATCTATCTATCTATCATCTATCTATCTATCTATCATCTATCTATCTATCTATCTATCTATCTATCTATCTATCTCTATCTCTCTCTCTATCTAATTTATCTATCTATATCTATCTATCTATCTATCTATCTATCTATCTATCTATCTAATCTATCTCTATCTATCTATCTATCTACCTACCTACCTATCTATCTATCTATCTATCTATCTATCTATCTATCTATCTATCTATCTAGTTAGCTAGCTAGCTACCTAGCTACCTACCTACCTTATCTAATCTAATCTAATCTAATCTAATCTACATAACACCCAATTCCTGAAGGACTGTGAACAATTAAACAATTAAAACTCCTTTAAAAAGACACATATCTTTTGGGGCCGGATCTAAGAGTTGTCATTTGGTCAACAGCCCCAGGCCTTTAGGCTTTAGGGCTTTCCAGAAGGTAAGTAGGGTGGGGACAGTACAGATCTCCAGAGACAGCTGATTCCAGAAAGTGGGTGCCATCACAGAGAAGGCCCTCTCTTGTGGCCATACCATCCAAAACTGCTTAGCTGATGGAAGCCGGAGAAGGCCAACCCTGTGGGCCCTTATCGGCTGCTGGGAGCTGTTCTGCCGGCATATCTCAACCGCCTGTAATTACAGGGTAATTAGTCCAGGAAGACACACACCACACGATAAAAGGAAACCCCAAAAGTTTTTATAAACAGAAAAACAGAAACAGCTCCCTTTTTAAATGTCAAAGGGATTTTCTGGTACACACAAGGCACAGGTTAAATGCAATCCAATTGCTCACCCAATAACTGGGAAATTGAGTCCAATTCTAAAGTCCAGAGAGTCCACACACAGAATCCTGAACAGCAAATATCATGATCTTGACAAAACAATGAATCAGATAAACTGCCATGAGGCTAAAACACCAGGCTGCACTTTTATCTGTAGCACTAATTACAGCAGCCCCACCCAACCACAGGTGGCCTCATTTTCTCTTGTAATAATCCTTCAGTTGTTGTCTCCTATTCATCACTCTATGCATGCATGGATGTGTCATTAATTTTTGTTCAGAATCCAGGGATGATACAGATGATTGATCTCCTCCTGGGCTGTCTGCCAAACTCCCCTCTTCCCTGTCACTCACGCTTCTTTGGTCAGAGGAGGTTTCGTCGGCAGATTATACTGGGAGCAAAACTGGCCTGCGGCATGTGGATGTCTCCCCCACCTCTACCTCCACATTCCTTTGGGCAGGAGCTGGGCCAGAGCTAACCACGACAGGAGCTATGTGGCAGAAGGCAGTCCCGAAGATAGTCTAGCCATGTAGAGCTTTATAGGTGATAACTAACACCTTGAACTGCGTCTGCAGATTGACTGGAAGCCAGTGCAGCTCAGGGAGAGTTGGTATGATGTGGGTGTACCTGGGTGCACCCACATCAACTTGCGTGGCTCCATTCTGGACTAGATATAGTCTCCAAACGCTTTTCAAAGGTAGTCCCATGTAGAGCGTGTTGCAATAACGTAATTGTTTGGGAGAGGGGTTTATTTTATTTGGCATGTAATCTCCCCCAAATGCATTCTTTGTAACTATAATTTGTTTAAATTTTAAGTACTTTTAGTTTTTTGACACTAGTAGTTTTAGATACTGTTACTTCCTTGTAACTTAATATAATTGTATTTTAGATACTGTTACTTCCTTGTAACTTTAGACAGTATCATACTTAATATAATTGTATTTTTTCGTTGTCATTTAATAGAGGTTATATCCTGGACCTCACATATAGATGTTAGATTATTTTACATGTGGTTCCCTTTTGTGACCTTCTGAGAGATAAAGTGAATGGAGAAGCCAGGTTCACTTAACAAGCATGTTGCTAAAAATTAACTGCAGTGATTTACTTAACAAATGTCTTACTTAGCAATGGAAACTCTAGGCTTGTTATTTGATTTGGGTATTTATGGTTCATGATGTATCTCTAAATCCTACCATTCTGGTTTGTAATGATTTATGTTTGGGGGGCTAACAGTTAATAAAATCCCATATATTCCAATTCAGTTGAATTGCTGTCATAGATAACAAACAGAATAAAAGTTAAGACTGTCTTAACTTTTATTTTGTTTGTATAAAAATAGTGTTATATCTATCTCGGGAGAATTTCTGCGCCATTCCTGACCGGTCCAGCCTGCCAGGCACCCACCCGCTCATTGGACCTAGAAGGCAAGGTCCGGAGGGGAGGAGCTGTTTGACTTGGGAGCGCGTGTTTTCTTGACCCTTTTTCGCTCTTCCGCGAAGCGGGTCCTCGCTCCATTCGGCCAGCCGAGCCACCCGGGCGGGCTTCCAAAAGCCAGCAGGAGTTTGGGGGGGCGGAGGGGGGTCGGGAAGAGGTGGAGGCCGGAGAGGGTGGGAAGGCTCCGAGCCCCCCCCCAACTCCACCCGCCCTCCATTCTCCTTGTTGCCCGCAAGAGGCGGGGAGCCCGAGATTGCGGCGCGTCCGGACTTCTCAGCGCAGAAGCCCGCTGCAAAGCCGGAGGAGTTCGCCGGCAGGTCCCGCCCGAGGAAGGTCCAGGATGGGAAGGTGGCAAGTCCCGGCGCATCTCTTGCTGGCCATCTGGGCAGGGATGCTGCAGCCGGGGGCGCCGCTGGCCAAGGGCTCCCCGGAGCGAAACAAGCATCGTCTGCAACACAGCTCCTGCACCTACACCTTCCTGCTGCCGGAGCTGGCGGGCTGCGAGGGGGCGTGCAGTCCTCCCGCCGCCGCCCCGTTCCAAATGTCAAACTCGCTCCAGAGGGACGCACCGCCCTTGCCCGAAGCCCAGTGGCCCGTCCAGCGGCTGCAGCAGCTGGAGACCGTCCTGGAGAACAACACCCAGTGGCTGCAGAAGGTGGGGGCTGAGGGCGAAGGACCGGGGCAAAAGCTGCGGGGGGGGGGATTGAAGGGGTGTCGCTGGGAAGAGGGGTGTGTGTGTGCGTGTGAGTTTTATGCATTCACTGTACCACTTATTATTATTATTATTATTATTATTATTATTATTATTATTGTCAATACAACACAGCAAACGAGATCACTATGCTGGATTTCGTATTTCATCACCAGTCGGACGCTTCCCGAGCACCTAGGACTGCGTGATGTAGCGGCAAATTATCTATGCTGATCCCAGTAAAGCGGCCTTTTGCAATTGACAGATGGAGATTTTGTCAATTCCAATGGTTTTCAAATGTATGCTGAGATCCTTTGGCACTGCGCCCAGGGTGCCAAGGACCACTGGGGCCACTTTCATTGGCTTATGCCACAGTCATTGCAGCTCGATTTTTAGATCTTCATATTTCACTAATTTCTCTAGCTGCTTCTCCTCAATTCTGCTGTCCCCTGGGATTGCGATGTCGATGATCCATGCTTTCTTTTTCTCCACAATCAAGATGTCTGGTGTGTTATGCTTCAGAATTCGGTCAGTCTGAAGTCGGAAGTCCCACAGTAGTTTTGCTTGCTCATTTCCGACCACTTTTTCAGGCTTATGATCCCACCAGTTCTTTGCCACTGGTAGATGGTAGTTCTTGCACAAGTTCCAGTGGATCATCTGTGCTACAGTATCGTGTCTATGCTTGTAGTTAGTCTGTGCGGTGTTTTTGCAGCAGCTGAGTATGTGATCGATTGTTTCACCTGTTTCTTTACAGAATCTGCACTTTGGATCGTCTGTTGATTTTTCAATTCTGTCTTTGACAGCATTCGTTCTAATGGCCTGTTCTTGTGCAGCCAGGATTAATCTTTCTGTCTCCTTTTTGAGTGTTCCACTTGTAAGCCATGACCATTGCCTTCAATCTTCTCCAAGAACTGGCCATGCAATGCTTTGTTCCACCAGCTGTCCATACGACGTTGAGTTACAGTTGTGGTTATTGTTGTTGTTGTTGTTGTTGTTGTTGTTGTAAGGAACCTTGCAGGTCATCTGGTCCAACCCCCTGCTGCTGCAGGAGACCCTACATCACACTTGTCCATAAGCAGTCCAGTCTTTTCTTGAAAGTCTCAAGTGTTGGGGCGTGTGGCAAGCTGTTCCACTGGTTGATCGCTCTCACTGTCAGAAAGTTCCTCCTTATTTCCAGGTTGAAATTCCTCCTTATTTCCAGCCACTCGGTCGGCTTGGCTTTAGGGTGTGGGGTGGAGGAGTAAAAAGGATGGTGTCAACTCAGAACAGTCCATGCTCTGGTGCGATGTTACAACCAGGATTTAAAGTTAACTGGTGTGTGTGAATGCAGGAACAATTTTCAATGGTTGGGGTGTAAGGTAAAACTAAAGTAAGGTCTTTCTTTGATGGAGGTCCCAGGACTGTGCTGTGCCGGTCTGGTTGCAATAGTGGCCCAGGGAAGACACGGAGAGAGAGACAGACACAAACACACAAACACACACACACACAGGCCATAGGGCCTTCATCTGCACTGCACTGAAGCCTTGCGAGAAAAGCAACAGGCTGTGAAAAGGGCCTTTGGTGGCTGGCACATGGCTTGGCAGGTTTAACAGCAGCTTGGTTGTGGTTTAACGTATTCTTGAGTCCCAGCATAAATCGTTTGATTGAACGGATTGTGAGGATTTATGACTTGGGATGTTGGGCAGACCGGCGGCAAATGAGTCAATAAACCAACATGGGAAATCAAGATGAAGACTTTCTTCTTTCTTTCTTTCTTTCTTTCTTTCTTTCTTTCTTTCTTTCTTTCTTTCTTTCTTTCTTTCTTTCTTTTTCTTTCTTTCTTTCTTTCCTATCTACCTACCTATCTATCTACCTACCTATCTATCTATCTATCTATGCTGGCTGGGGAATTCTGAGAGTTGAAGACCTCCAAGGTCCTTTCCAACTCTCTTATTCTATTATCTCAACTTTATAAGTAACTCAAGGCAGCTCTCTTCCAACAACAACCCTCTTTTGAGGTGAGTTAGGCTTAGGAGAGAGTGTCCAGCCAAAGTCACCCAACCAGTTGAAATGCCTAAAGCAAGATTAAAGCTCAGTGTCCTGGTGATTGGCCCCCAAAGTTGCCCAGCCAGATTCCTGCCTAAGGCAGAACTAGAACTCACAGTCTCTGGGTTTCTAGGCTGGTGCCTTAAACTTTTAGACCAGATTGATGATCTCTAGTGACGTGGTTAAATGGGTGAGTTCATGCAGTGTACTAAACTAAAATCAAGCAAATCACATTTTGGTTTGACAGCAAAAACAGCACTCCTTACTATGACTGATGATGTTACCTAGTTTGGTAATGAAACGTCTGAAAGAAAATAAGCAAGTTCAGAGATCACCAAGAAACCCTCATTTCAACCCCAAGCTCCAAATATTCTCCTTTTTGGTACATTTTGTTTTATTACATTGGGTGACTCTAACCAAACTTCTGATCCTTAAACCTTTATTGCGGTTCTTCTTCTTATTGTTGTTATTAATACTCTGTGTCAATAGGTCTGGTGGCTTTAATTTTAATCCGTGTGAGCTGAAGTACTACAAGGCCTGGCTTCCTCATCCTAAAGCAAGGATGGCATATATATGAATAGATGGGACAGGGGGAGGGGAGAATTCATTGGGAGGAGTGGTCATCCCAGATGAGTGGGTGAGATTTTCAAAAAAGTGGTCAAGACTGGGATCTTTCTTTCTTTCTTTCCCTATCGCTTGGAAAGGAATTTTCTTGGCTATTCAAAAACTTTCTACTGCAAGTTTGATAACTGAATAGCAGAAAACTCAGACTGCAGTATTAAAATAGCAGGAAAATAACACAGACTATTACTTTTTGACAGAGATTACTCATGCCTGGCATTAAATGGATATGATTACCATATTTTTCGGAGTATAAGATGCACCTGAGTAGAAGATGGACCTTAGTTTTGCTGGAGGAAATTAAGGGGGGGGGATCTACCTACCAGGTGTTTACCTGGCTAGTGTCCTTAGTCTTCAGCACATCATTTATCCCCTGGTTAGGGCTGAAAAAACCTTTTTCGGAGGGAATAGCAATGAAAACAAGCCTGCAAAGATTTAAGGCTGGGAAAAAATCCTTAGGAGTAGCAATGAAAAAATCCTGCAAGCCAGGAAGATTGTTAACACCTTGTTAGGGCTAAAAAAACCTTTTTCGGAGGTGGGTTCATATTACATTTGAACAAATCATGTTATAGCCTTGGGGGATGTAGGGGGGGGCTACTGCCCAGATGTCGGGTGGAACGCAGCGGGGTAGCGGAAATGGAGCTCCACGCCAGAGCACCCAATTTCCACTGAAAGATGTTGAAAGAAAATGCATAAGCCAGGCCCACAGTGTGGTAGTCAACATTTTGGTAGCCGTTCACTGGGGGCATGTGTGCAGCCAGCATCACAAAGCTCTCAGTCTGTATAAATTTGATGGCCAAGATTTTTTTGACCCTTCAAATTTAGGGTGTGACAAAGAGATGCAGGAGAGTTGTAGCATCATTTAGAATTGTGTTCAACCAAGAGCCTCTGGATCTAGTATGTATGTTGTTGGCTAACAACTTAGGCCCTGTAAGATTTTGGTCCTCAACTTATGATCAAAATAGGTACAGATAGTCCTCAACTTACAAACAGTTCACTTAATGCCCGTTTGAAGTTACAATGCCACTGAAAAAAATGACTTCTGACTAAAATAAAAAACTATGATATTCCGGGGGTGGAGATTTGACGTCACGTAGCGTTCGGAGTTCGAGTTCGGCATTGGGTTCGCCCATCACTAGTGACAACTGATTCATATTTATGATGGTTGCAGTGTCCCTGGGGGGGAAACACAGTGGGGGTAGTAAGTTTATTGAATACTTAATAGTGTTTTTATTGTCCTTCCTTCTCTAGTATCTTAGCATGATCCTTAATTGCTTTTAAAATAGGAAATAATTAAATAGTATGTTCTTCCCCATATAAACGCTTTAATCATTTTAATCATTCCCCAAAACTGAGTTTTTTATAGCAATTAAAGAAAATTGAGCTACTTGCCTAATCTGTTCTCATACTGAACCTTGTGGGTTCAGTCCAAAATCTTAAAATGTTACTGTACTCCTCAACAAATACAGTAATGTTGTCTTTCATTTGTCCTATTCATCAAATAATGTGACTTAATCAACTGAAAAAGAATCCAAGCACCTATTTGAAAACTTATCTAGGTTGGTAAACCATTCCCTCTCAGTCACATGACCTTTAATGCACACCCAGTCACATGATTGTCAAGCCACTCCCACCTGGTCACGTGGCTAGCAAGCCATGCCTACCTGGTCAAATGACCATCAAGCCGCACCCACAAAATAAGCCACACAGTAAAAATTCTGGCAGCAGGCCAAAGTCTCCAAATGAAACGATGGCTTCAGCCTGACAACCGGTCCGAATCAGCAGGAATCCACCTCTGCTTTAAACCCAAAGAGATCTTCAGATTGCAGCCCTGGAGAATCCCATGGCTGTACAGACACCCGACAACTCTTTCCTCTCCGTCTCCAGCCATTGGCAGAAGTTAAGACCATTTGCGGAGCTTCATAGGCTGGCGATAGGCCCAGTGATGCTTCTGCCTAAATGCTTGAAAAATATCTGAATGGTGGAGCAGAAACCAGGCAATTTCCTGCCAAGGACTCGCTGAACCTCTCTCCATGTTCCAGCAGGCCAGTTATTGAAATAGAATTCTGGGTCTTCAAATAACAAGCCGGACAGTTATCAGCACACCAGCACACATACTGTCAGGAAAGGCGAGAGCAGGAGGAGGAAAAGAGGGTGATATTTTTAGGGCTGCATTTGTATCTACTGTTCGTGTTCCAGGCTACGGATTTTGACAATGTTCTAACCATTTTAATGGCTGGCATAATATTCCTTTTTAAAATGTGTGCGTGCCATGTTTAAAGCTTGTCTTAAGATTACTGAAGAGTCCGGAGGCAGCACGGTTAACTGACAGTTCCTTTATTTCAACTCTTTAATGAAAGTGACTTCAGCTGGAACGCGTCTGGGTTTTACAGAGAAAGACGCTCCTTATATACATTTCAGGCTCCCGCCAAAACTGAACTGTCAGCGCCTTAGCCAATCAGGCGCGACTACTATTTTTAACTATTTTAACCAGAGACAGCTTTTTACATAAAGGCAGCTATTTACATAGGGATTCAACACCCCTCCCTCCTTAGTCAGAAAAAAAAGTTATTCAGCAAGCCATGTGACAAAGTCCTCCAATCTGCTTGGTCTGCATACAGTCCTTTCGGACCTGCGCAGATCATTTGAGTCCTCGCATTCAGCAGAAGAGGAGGTTGGTTCGCTAGCACCTCCACTGATTGTCCAGGGCTGAGGCTGCGCTCCGGCCCCCAGTCTTGAGTCGGCAGGCACAACACCGACTTCCGATGAGGAAGATGGCTCGGCGTCGCTGGAGGGAGACTAGCGAGGGGGAAGAATCCGTGTTAGAGTTTTGTTCAGACGAAGCCTCTTGGCACCTTCGTAAGTGGTCGATGTGCCTTTTCCACATTCGGCCATCGTCCAAACGTACAATATAAGCCTTTGGCGCTGTCTGTTGCACAATTGTTCCCTTTAACCAGTTCAAACCCCCATCAAAATTCTTAGCAAAAATACTTTGTCCCAAATACAAGTGTCTTTCAGGATTTACAGACATATAAGCATGTGTACAATACATAGGATGCAGTCTATCCAGTGAGGATCTAAGTTTTCTCCCCATCAGAATTTCAGCAGGACTTTTGTGGGTGGTAGAGTTAGGGGTGATATGTTGTGCCAACAAAAATTGGTCAAGGTGTTGTTGCACTTCCCCAGGACCTGACCTGGGCAAGGCCTCCTTTGCCACACGAACATACCTCTCTGCCAACCCGTTAGCCCATGGGGAGTAAGGCGAGATGAGGGCATGCCTGACCCCCAACTGATCTAAGAACAATTCAAATTGCCTGGCTGTCAATTGGGGCCCATTGTCTGACACTAATATGTCAGGACAGCCATGGGTGGCAAACAGATGGCGCAAAGCCTTAATAGTAGCATTCGTAGTTATGTTATTCATTACAGTAATCTCGACCCACTTAGAATATGCATCCACAACTATCAAGAAGTATTGGGACCCAACTGGGCCTGCAAAATCGATATGGATTCTGGACCATGGCCCTGTAGGTTGCTCCCAATCCACTGGCGTGGTCTTGAGGGGATTTGGCCTTGACTCTTGGCATGGGTCACACTTGGATACCCACTTTTCAATGTCTGCATCCAGACCAGGCCACCATAAGTGCCCCCTAGCTAAACTTTTCATCCTCACGATAGCCCCACATGTAACAGAGTTAAGACTTTGGTTCTCAGACTTACAGGAATGATGACCCTGTCTTCCCACAAAAGACACCCTTTTACATATGACAGTTCAAGTCTCTTACTTTTGAAATCAGTCAAGTCTTCTCCCAGGGATTCGTTATGCCAACCCCTTAATACACAATTAATCACTTTTTGTAAAACTGGGTCTCGCTGAGTGTGTTCAGCTACCTCTTTTGCGGTTGTTAGTGGGTTGTCTTCAAGTTCTAGAATTAACACATCTGCAGATGGGGCTGGGTCCTCTACTGTTTCTGCTATGGGGCACCTACTTAACCCATCTGCGTGATTGATTGCTGTCCCTCCTCTATGCTTAAGATCATAATTGTAACCTGAAAGGAATATAGCCCATCTAATTAGTCGTGGTGACATAAAAGGAGGTGTGGGTTTGTTAGGGGCTAGAAGGCCTAGCAAAGGTTTGTGGTCAGTTATTAGTTCAAATTTTCTGCCAAATATATAATTGTGGAATTTTTTTACTGCAGCCACCAAGGCTAAGGCCTCTTTATCTAATTGGCTGTAGTCCCTCTCGGTGCTGGACAATGTTCTAGAAAAGAATGCAATTGGGGCTTCTGTGTCATTAGGCAAGACATGTGCCAGGACACCCCCGACCCCATATGGGGACGCATCGCACGTAAGCCGTACGGGTAGCAAAGTGCTATACTGTATTACTACACTTTTAGAAGTCAATAAGTTTTTTATTTGTGAGAAAGCTTCACACTCAGTTTTCCCCCATGTCCAAGGAGTTCCTTTCTGTAGCAGCCGGTGTATAGGCTCTGCTGCTGTTGCTTTCTGCTTTAAAAAAACAGAATAGAAATTTAGAAGGCCTAAAAATGCCTGTAATTCTGTCTTATTTTGAGGCTCTGGGGCTTCTTTTATGGCTTTAATTTTCTCAGGAGTTGGATGGATACCTTCCCCATTGATCCTATAACCTAAGAATTCTATACTGCTGGTTCCCCAAATGCACTTGTCTGGTTTAATTCTGAGACCTTTATTTTGCAGTCTAGCTAACACTTCTCTTATTCTTTGGTTTAACTGGGATTGGTTTTCCCCTGAAATTAAAATGTCATCAAAGTAGGGGATGGTGCCTTTTATTCCAGCTAATAATCTTTCCATAAGGCTTTGAAAAATTCCAGGGGCTACGCTTACCCCAAATTGTAACCGTGTGCATTTAAATGCACCTCTATGGGTGACTATATTCTGCGCCAAGGCGGTAGGCCCATCGACAGGCAGCTGTTGATAAGCTTGTGCCAAATCGATCTTGGCAAATACTTTCCCTTCCCCCAGGGAGTGAAGCAGTTGTTGCACAACTGGTATAGGTTACGGATGGTGTTGTAAGGCCTTGTTAAGCGTAGACTTGTAATCAGCGCAAACTCGTAGCGAGCCATCAGGCGTCATAGGAGTAACGATAGGCGTCTCCCAAGGGGCTTGGTCCACAGGGACCAAAATGCCCTGACCTATAAGCTTGTCCAGTTGGAGATCTAGTTTAGGAAGAAGTGGCAGGGGCACTCTCCGAGGTTTGAGCCATACAGGGGGAATTTTAGGGTCGAGAGAAAAAGAGATTGGTGGGCCCTTGTAAGACCCCAAAGTGGGGCTAAATACCTCAGGGAATTCTTCTAAGAAGTTTGGAACACCCATATTTTTGACATTGCAAATACCAGAGATTTCAATACCCAAGGGGACCATCCATTCTAAACCCAAAAGGGAGTGCTTAGCTCCTGAGACCACAATTAGAGGGAGATTACAATTTAAATTTTTGAACAAAATTGGTACATCAACTTTCCCCAATACAGGAATAATACCCCCTTGAAAATCCTTAATAATTAATGCAGTAGGATTAAGAGCAGTTTTAGTGAGATTAGGCATATACATTTTGAGTTTTTCCCAAGGCATAATAGTATATTTAGAACCAGTGTCTAGTTCCATCTGGCACGGTTGTTTGTTAAGGAGCAGAGAAATAACAATCTTGCCCCCGTTGGTTGTAACCGTGCTATTGATTGAAAGGGCTAAGTTACCTCTTGCGTAGTCGTGGTTGAAGTTGGAGTAGTTCTTTCGGCCGAAAAATCGAGAACTTCTGTTGTCGCGCACCTGGCCTTGTTGGTTCAGGGAACGAGGGAAGCGTTGTGTGGAGAAAGATTCTTCTGGCATGGGGGCTCTGCAGGCCTCGGCGATGTGTCCCTGGCGGTTGCAGCGGCGGAAAATTGCTTCACGGAACGGGCACCGTTGGCGTGGATGGTTTCCCCCGCAGCCGGAGCAAGGGACAACAGGGCGAGGTGTCCTCAGTGGTCTCGATGGGTCCTGTTGGAGCAGGAAACAGTTGTCTTCGGAGGTGGCAGCTTGACCGAGGTCGCCTGGAGACTCGGCGCGGGAAGTTTGAGAGTCGATTTGAGCGACGACTTCCTGCTTGTCATTCTTCTTTAGTTCTTTGGCAGCGGCTTCGGCGACTTCTGCTGTCTGGGCCAGTTTGATGACAGTTTGCAGAGAGGGCTCATCTTCTGTGAGGAGCTTATTTCTGACGGTCGCGTTTTTCATGCCGAAAATGAGGGCATCTATCAGGCGAGCTTCTGGGTTGTCAAATTTACATTTTGACAGCACCGTTCGAAGACGTGTGGTCCCACAGAGTGGGCCTTCTCCGGGTCCCGTCAACTAAACAATGTTGGTTGGCGGGCCCCAGGGGAAGAGCCTTCTCTGTGGCGGCCCCGACTCTCTGGAACCAACTCCCCCCGGAGATTAGAACTGCCCCTACTCTCCCTGCCTTCCGTAAAGTTCTTAAAACCCACCTTTGTCGTCAGGCATGGGGGAACTGAAACATCTCCCCCGGGCACGTACAATTTATGTATGGTATGTTTGTGTGTGTGCTTGTTAGTATATCGGGGTTCTTTTTAAAACTTTTTTAAATATTTAAATTTATTTGACTCTATTTGGATTTGTATGATTTGTTTATGCCTGTTGTGAGCCGCCCCGAGTTCACGGAGAGGGGTGGCATACAAATCTAAATAATAAATAATAATAAATAAATACTGGTTGATTGACTCGTGGTCGAGTTGGCCCATTCGCGAGAATTGATGCCGGAAAACGATGGCTGTTTTCGTGGGCTTGAAATGGGCGGCGAGCTTGGTTTTCAAGGCGTCCCAAGCGACGGAGTTTGCCGGCAGCGGATCTGTCAAAGTCTGGGCGAGATCGTACATCTCCGAGCCGCAGTAGTTCAAGAAGATCGCTCTCTTTCGGTCGTTGTCGGTGTCTCTCATTCCGGCAGCTTCGAGGAAGATCTCGAATTTTGAGATGTAGCCGTCCCAGGTGGACTTCTCCGGGTCGAAGAATTCAGGAGCTCTTCCGACAGGCAGGTTGTCCATGGTGGAGAGCGCGGGTTCATTCGTCCGTCGTCGCCGGAGACCAGGGTACTTTTGACGGTTCCTTTATTCAGCTCAGAGAAAGTGACTTCAGCTCAGAGAAAGTGACTTCAGCTGGAACGCGTCTAACTTTAACAGTGAAAGGCGCTCCTTATATACTTTTTCAGTCGCCCGCCAAAACTGAACTGTCAGCGCCTTAGCCAATCAGGCGCGACTGCTATTTTTAACCATTTTCCTCAGATACAGGCTTTACATAGGACTTAACACCCTCATCATCTCGAGGCTCGACTACTGTAACGCTCTCTACATGGGGCTACCTTTGAAAAATGTTTGGAAACTTCAGATCGTGCAGAATGCAGCTGCGAGACCAGTCATGGGCTTTTCCAAAAATGCCCATGTAACACCAACACTCCGCAGTCTGCATTGGTTGCCAATCAGTTTCCGATCACAATTCAAAGTGTTGCTTATTACCTATAAAGCCCTTCATGGCACCGGACCAGGGTATCTATGAGACCGCCTTCTGCCGCACGAATCCCAGCGACCAGTTAGGTCCCACAGAGTGGGCCTTCTCCGGGTCCCGTCAACAAAGCAATGTCATTTGGCGGGGCCCAGGGGAAGAGCCTTCTCTGTGGCGGCCCCAGCCCTCTGGAACCAACTCCCCCTAGAGATTAGAATTGCCCCCACCCTCCTTGCCTTTCGTAAACTCCTTAAAACCCACCTCTGTCGTCAAGCGTGGGGGAACTAAGACATCTCCCCCTGCCTATGTAGTTCTAGTGCATGATATGACTGTATGTATGTTTGTTATATTGGTGTTTCTTGCTTTTAGATTTTTAATGTGTAATTGTTATCTTAGATTTTTTTAATTATTAGATTTGTCAATATATATTGTTTTTGTTGCTGTTGTGAGCTGCCCCGAGTCTGTGGAGAGGGGCGGCATACAAATCTAATAAATCAAATCAAATCAAATCAAAACAAAAAAGTAATCTGTGAACTCAAATGGGCTAACTTACAGAATGTATCCAAAATCTGGGATTTGTGAATCCTGTGGAGTTGAAACTGGGCAAACTTTTTAAAATGTCATATACATTATCATAAAGCAAGCTATGACATTATTACAGAATATCATAAATGATTTCCTCTGGTTAACTTGGGCAATCCCTGATAGTTGACTGCATTATATAGTTCAACTTTTAAGGCAGATATATCTCTGAGTTTCTCCTTGAATTTGGAGCTCCTTCATTATTGTGAAGGCATTGAGAAATCTGGTAAGCAAATATCTCTGAAATGTTGACTCGTCACTTGTCTCGCCTCACTTTGAGTCTGTAAAATTCTAAGGAAGTCTTTGGCGCTTTCTGAGCTTAGTTGTTTTGTTGTGGATATTTCATTGCCAGAATAACAGAGTTTATTTATTTCTTTTATTTATTATTTAGATTTGTATGCCACTCCTCTCCACAGACTCGGGGCGGCTCACAGCAAAGTGAAAAACAATTTTCAACAAATCTAAATTACTATTTAAAAATATTTTTAAAAACCCATTTTCTAAACAAACGTACATACAGACATACCATTCATAAATTGTAAATGCCCGGGGGAGATGTCTCAGTTCCCCCATGCCTGACGACAAAGGTGGGTCTTAAGGAGCTTACGAAAGGCAAGGAGAGTAGGGGCAGTTCTAATCTCCGGGGAGAGTTGGTTCCAGAGGGCCGGGGCCGCCACAGAGAAGGCTCTTCCTCTGGGGCCCGCCAACCGACATTGTTCAGTTGACGGGACCCGGAGAAGGCACCTAGGGGATCTTCTGATCCAACTCGCTCAGATAGAAAACCTTATACCATTTCAGACAAAGGAAATGAAATGAAATGCAAAAGATGAGAGAATAGAAGGGGAAATTATCAAATTTGCAGATGACAATAAGCCAGCAGGAATAACAAATAATACAGAAGACAAGATCAGGGTCTAAAAAGATCTTGACAGACCCAAAAAATAAGCCCTATCCAGCAACATGAAATTTAATATGGAGAAAAGCAAGGGTTTTACATTTAGGCAGGAAAACCCAAAGGTACAAGTGCAGATTAGGTGAAACCAGCCCGAACCCATAACGACCCACTGTTGACATCATGATGACATCACAGAACCAATTCAGTTGGTGCTGGTCCATGAGTACCACCATCTTTTTTAACCCTGCTGTTCTGTTCGAAAAAACTCCCTAATGTTATGTTCCCGGGTCTATTTGACCCGGACTGCAAATTGATCATTTTAGGTACTTATATTTGGTCTTTTTGAAAGCTTTTTTCACCTGGAAACAAGTTTGAACATTTCTGCACACAATGGAATGAAAATTGAACTGAAAAAATTAATCCTTATTGGTTTATTTTGCACATAAATGTGCCTCCCCCCCCCATTTTTGTGAATTTGTTTTAGGTTTATTGATAATTTTGCCTGCAAAATGCATTCTATTTTAGTAAAGTTGGTGTGGGATTGGTAGCTTGAACATTTCTGAACATAATGATATGAAAATTGAATTGAAAAAAATGATCCTTATTGGTTTATTTTGCTCATAAATGGGCCCCCATGCTTATACTCAAATAGGCTTATACTCGAGTAGGCTTATACTCGAGTATAAGACAATATGGTTTATATTAAAAAATAAACCAATAAGAATCATTTTTTTTTCAGTTCATTTCTATTTTTCTTATGTTTAGGATTGTTCAATTTAGTATATCAAAACTTTTGGGGGAATATTCCTTAGAGATTTGTAGCCTAAAAAAAATATAAATTGACAAAATATTCAGAAAGCATGGGGGGAGGGGTTTTTGATCAAAATAAAAATATAAGCCTCACTTTTTTCAGTTCAATTTTCATATCATTATGTTCATAAATGTTCAAACTAGTTTTCCAGTGGAAAACGTTTTCAAAAAGACCAAATTCAAGTACCTAAAAAAATCATTTTGGTCCGGGTCTATATGACCCGAAATAGAGTCAACGTGATTTTTTTTTTTGCCCAGAAAATTTTTATTCACCCACAAATATTTTTATGATGATCAGGCATGTTAAAATGAGTACATGAATGCCTAAGATATTAAAAATATTTCAGATTTGAAGCCTGCGTAAATATAAAGTGAAAATATTTGCAAGCAGCCAAGGGGGGGAGGACTTATTTATGATTGTAAACAACCAATAAGAAACATTTATTTCAGTTCATTTATATTTTTTTTATATTCAGAAATGTTCAAACTACCAATCCCACACCAACTTTAGTAAAATTGAACACATTTTGCAAGCAAAACTATCCATAAATTGAAAAATATTTCACAAAAACAGAGGGGGGGCATGCATTCTATCAGCAAAATAAACCAATAAGAATTACTTTTTTCATTTCAATTTTCATATCATTGTGTGCAGAAATGTTCAGACTACTTTTCAAGTGAAAAAAGTATTCAAATTGACCAAACATAAGCACTTCAAATGAAGAGTTTTTGGTCCGGGTCAGGGTGACCCGGGAACATAACAAGTGTGACTTTTTTGTTTTCAGCAAGAAAGAAACCCCCCCCCCCAAAAAAAATTCTCATATAGAGAACCCCTGAAATGATGAAAAGTCGTGAAATTTCAAGTTTCAGATATGCAGGGAAAACTTTTTACAGGGACTCAAACTTGGCTTCGGGTCACATACAACCCGAACAAAAAAACAGCAGGGTTTTAAATGACTGAATTTTGAAAGTTGAAGTCCACACACCTTCAAATTGGCAAGGTTGAGAAACCCTTTTGAGAGAGTTTAATTCTCTTCAAAATTAAGACTTGATCCACAAAGCCTAAATCTGTGGCTTTACTTGGGCAGAATTAAATGGATTTTAAATATGGTTTCCCACTTGGGACAGGTTATCAAGAAAACTAGTTTTTAACATCCGTAGCTTGCTACCAAGTTACCTCCCAAGTAGTCTTGTGGTCTGGATATTAGGGGAAAATATATCAAATTATTTACTCCAAGCATCAACAAACCTCCTATTTAATCAAAGCCCAAATAAGGTGGGTAAAATGGGTTTTGTAAAATAATAATAATAACGACACATGAATTAAATGTTAATTTAATGTTTTATTTCATGACTATGGAGATTCTCCCAACCAGATCATGGTTATTCCTAAGGTGCTTTTTCTAGGCAACTGGACTTTCTTGTTATTTTCCTTTGAAAATGTTTTGCTTCTTCAGTTTTCTGAAGAATTGAAGATGGATGAGAAACACAAATGTTTTTTTTTTAAAGAAACCAAAACCTCCGGTCGTGTTTTAGAAAAAGCCTTTTCAGGATATTTTTATTTAAACTGAATTTGAATAAAAGAGTCATTGTTAGGTTGGGGGGAAAAAAGAGTGTCAAAATAATGTTAACTCAACAATTTTTCCATTATACTTTTATTGAATAGTAATCCCTGGAGGGGACACACACACACACACACCAAGAATTAAGTGAAGAATACAGAAGGTTGTAAGAAGGAACAGAAAAAAGAAAGGCAAAGAATTGAAAGCTGTTCCTAATTTCCAAAATAACATGAGGGTTGACAAAATTCATTTTCCCATGAACATAATAAATAAAAACTCTCCAGATGTGACAAAACTGTGATTCTGGCCCCTGAAGATTCATTCTCCTAATTTTACCAATAAATATTTTTAATCAAGTGGTTCAAACAACCCTGTTACTATTAATGAATTATAAATAGAGTTTACAGATATTCCCAACACTGAGACATAATGATCAAGAAAGCCATTGCGTTCCTATTTTCCAATGTGGCATCAGATTATCGCTCAAGGTCACAGCCCCATCTTACACGAGCATTCAACCATTTGTTTTGTAACAATACTAATTTTACTAAAAAAAATAAAATCCAAACAAAATATTATTCTATCACATGATCATAACTTAGACTCGGGGTCAGCAACCCACGGCTCTGGGGCCGCATGTGGCTTTTTCATCCCTCTGCCGAGGCTCCTTGTCACTCAAAATATGCATCACAACCAGCAATGTGTGATGCCTGCCAGCACACGATTTATTGAGCTTTCCGACTCCCGGTAAGCCAACCATGGATAAATCTAAGAAAATAAAAGTTTCAGGAGAAAACAGAACATTTAATTCAACTACATATGATAGTTCTGTGGCTGCTCGGGAAATAGGCACGGGAAGGCTTTTGTGGCTCCCGGTGTTTTCTTTTGGGTCCAAATGGCTCTTTGAGTGTTTAAGGTTGCCGACCTCTGACCTCGGGTAAAATGATCCCTTATCTCTACAGCCCCTCCAACACCTTGAGGAATGAGGAATACTTGTTAATCTAGCTAGGGTTAGATGCCACTGGTATAACCCTATGCATTCATTTCTTGGATGGAGATAGAAAGGACGTCTTCAGATTCCCATAGTGCAGCATTTCTAAACTTGGCAATTTATGGACTTCAACTCCCAGAATCCCCCAGCCCAGCATGCTTTAAAATTAGAGAGAGAAGAGATGCCATCTGTCAAAATGGCCTTTTTCCCCAGGTGTAAGATGTGGTCCTGGTAAAGGCTTTGCCAGTTTTGCTTGTTTTTTTAAAGAAAATAGTGACCTGAAAGGGTATATAATTTTTTTTAAATTATTGGGGTCTAATATAATATCTGAAAAAGTCCACAAGCTATGGAGCTTTGATTAAACAATGTAATAATCAGCAATTTATCTTCATGATGTATCTCACCTTCTACTTTAACTCTTATAATACCTAACTTGTCAAAAGCCATGTCTTCTGAAAGTGGCCTGGCTTTAATGGTCATTTTTTTGGAAAATCAATGGAATCATTCCTCAGAAAGATATTTGAGTGCTAGCCAGCCAATTTATCCTGAGAAAAATAAACAGTCTGTGCCTCATGCAATATCTTTTTAAACATTATAAAAACTGAAACTCAATCACTGTAACTTTTCTAGTTACCAGTTTAAAAAAAATAGCAACTCTCTTTCTTCTCTAACCTAATGACTCTCTAATATGTTTAACTACAAGTATTTTTTTATTACAGTGTTCCCTCGATTTTCACGGGGGATGCGTTCCAAGATTGCCTGCGAAAGTCAAATTTCCGCGAAGTACAGATGCGGAAGTAAATACACTATTTTTGGCTATGAACAGTATCCTAAGCCTTCCCTTAACACTTTAAACCCCTAAATTACAATTTCCCATCCCCCTAGCAACCATTTAGATTATTACTCACCATGTTTATTTATTAAAGTTTATTTTAAAAAATGTTTTTTAAAGGCAGACAAAAGTTTGGCAATGACATATGACGTCATCGGGCAGGAAAAACCGTGGTATAGAGGGAAAAACCGCAAAGTATTTTTTAATTAATATTTTTGAAAAACCGTGGTATAAACGTTCCGCGAAGTTCGATGCCGCAAAAATCGAGGGAACACTGTACTGTATTTTTTATTACTTCTTTCTTAGACAATGGCAGATAGTTACCTAGGGAGGTTACCAAGGCAAAGCTGTGATCTTGGATTATTTTGAGACCCTGCACATAAAATGTACAACAAAACAAATATGTTGCATTCAAAGTGTTGGTTATGACCTATAAAGCCCTTCATGGCACCGGGCCAGGTTATCTCTGGGACCGCCTTCTGCCGCACGAATCCCAGCAACCAATTAGTTCCCACAGAGTGGGCCTTCTCTGGGTCCTGTCAAGTAAACAATGTCGTTTGACGGGACCCAGGGGAAGAGCCTTCTCTGTGGTGGCCCCGGCCCTCTGGAACCAACTCCCCCCAGAGATTAGAATAGCCCCCACCCTTCTTGCCTTTCGTAAGCTTCTTAAAACCCACCTCTGCCGCCAAGCACGGGGGAACTGAGATATTCTTCCCACCCTAGGCTTCTACAATTTATGCATGGTATGTTTGTATGTATGATTGGTTTTAAAACAAGGGTTTTTAGCTGCTTTAGTATTGGATTGTCGCATGTTGTTTTTACCACTGTTGTTAGCCGCCTCGAGTCTACGGAGAGGGGCGGCATACAAATCCAGTAAATAAATAAATAAATAAATAAATGACTAAGTTGTAAGAATGAGGCAACGCTACAAATCTTGCTTGATCTATTTTGTAAATCCCCATGAATTAACAGTGATTTAAAGTTTAAAGATTGGGAACTGCTATTAAACCAGTGGTTTAAAAACTGTTTTTTGAATGCTAATCTAAAATATTGATTGACGTTGCTTAGATTTCAATTAATACCACTTGTCAAATAATAATTGAAATGTTTACTGAATGTAGATGCAATATCTTAACATTTAATTTGTGTGCGTGTGTGAATTTTACTAGACTTAACTCTTGGATGAGCATCTCCAGGTCTGTATTTCAGGATAATACATAATAACTGTCTTTTTCAAGAGCTTCGGAAATATTGGCAATAATGAACTGAATTATTCTGAATTCTGTGCCTAAAAGTTACAACAATTAATCAGTTGAAAGGCTTGCCTCCAGAAGTTGTGGATGTCCCAACAGTGGAGATTTTAAAGTTATGTAAAGTTTATTCAGAGAGGTTCCTTTCTTTTCTTAGTATAATGTTAAATCAGTTTTTCATTCAAAGTCATCCCAAAGGAAAGCTCTTACAATGCCATACAAAATGACAAACATTTAGAGCCATGTAAAGAATTTGTGTAAAAGAATGCCAGAACAGCGAGACAAATATGGTCAGTACACAACACGGTTGTTTTTGTTGTTGTTGTTAATGTCAAAAGATGACTAGGCTTAGCAGACACCGTAAAATAATTCTTTTGCGTGAGATGATCTTATGTGTTATTTAAAAGGCTTCAGTCTGAGAAGCAGCTTGCCCTTGAAATTAGTAATAGACAATACAATTTAATTCCTGCTCCAGTTTGTTTTTAATCATTCTTAAGTAATTCCACCCAGAACTGTGGGCAGTCGGGTAATGTATTAATTTAATAACTTTTTGTTATGTCTGTCCCGGTTTTGATCATGGGAACATCTATATGCATTTAATTACTTTTTTAAAAAATGTTTATCTCAATGATTTTTTTTTTAAAGGAAAAGAGAAGGGAAGACATTTCTAAATGTTTATTTTCTCAATATCTGAATAAGTAAACACAAAGTTTGTTTTCTGTTTTGTTTTTGGGTTTTTTATTTTTTGCAACTGAGCGCTGTAGAAATGGCAGTAATGAATAATGCATCAAATAAATACAGTACATGAAAACATATCCTATAAATGAAAACATATCCAGAACAATGGTGGAAAAGTGTAAATATCAATGGATTTCCATTCCAGGTTTACATGTTATTTATTTATTTTATTTATTTATTCATTTGTCCAATACACAATACATACGGAAGAGAATAGACATGAAGTAATATATATAAAGATAATATGTAAAAATAGAGGAGAAGATATATGAAAGGAAGAAAATATATATGATATATGAGATAAAGGAAAGACAATTGGACAGGGGACGATAGGCACATCAGTGCACTTATGTACGCCCCTTACTGACCTCTTAGGAACCTGGAGAGGTCAATCGTGGATAGTTTATAGACATGCCATTTCAATCTGTTCCTGTCAAAGTTTCCCAAATCTGGTTCTTCTATCAATGTCCACCGATAACAATCTAATACAATCTTATTTTCTTAGAAATAAATCCTGTTAATTTACTTCCGTGGTCACGTGGAACCTCTGCAAATTATAATGCCAATATATCCGGATGTTGGGAAGGCCAAGGTTTAGAACTGCAGTCTTAAGTGGGTTTATTCTTTCTTCAAACAACCATTTGACTGGGATGGTGTAAAGATTAGATACAGGGGGCTCCAACTAGTGATGGGCTCCTATGAGTACGGTCAGGTACACAGAACTGGTGGAAAAAGTTTGGTCAAGTACGCAGAACCGGTAGAAAAAAAATTGATTTTTTTTCCTTCTTTGTTTCCCTTCTGGGTTCTCGGTATGTTTTTCCTAACGCGGTAAATGAGGTTGAATGTGTATATTTTTAGAAGAGCTGTGCGTGTGTATGTGTGTGTACATACACAAATAGTTTATATAGCAGATAATGTATATTTTTGAGTGCCTAGGTGTAATATGTAGGTACACATATGGCATATACAGTGATACCTCGTCTTACAAACGCCTCGTCATACAAACTTTTCGAGATACAAACCCGGGGTTTAAGATTTTTTTGCCTCTTCTTACAAACTATTTTCACCTTACAAACCCACCACCACTGCTGGGATGCCCCGCCTCCGGACTTCTGTTGCCAGTGAAGCACCCATTTTTGCACTGCTGGGATTACCTTGAGGCTCTCCTCCATGGGAAACCCCACCTCCAGACTTCCGTGTTTTTGTGGTGATGCAGGAGAATCCCAGCAGCACAAAAACAGGCGCTTTGCTGGCAATGGAAGTCCGGAGGTGGGGTTTCCCAGCGAGGGGAAATTGCAGCATCGCAAAAACACAGAGGTCCGGAGGTGGGGTTTTGAGGACTTCAGTGTTTTTGCAATGCTGCAATTTCACTGATGCTCCCTTCGCTGGGAATGCTGGGATTCCCCTGCAGCATCACAAAAGCACAGAAGTCTGGAGGTGGGGTTTCCCATGGAGGGGAGCCTTAGGGAAATCCCAGCAGCGCAAAAAAAGACGCTTCGGCTGGCAAAAGGGGTGAATTTTGGGCTTGCATGCATAGTTACAATTCATGCTTGATTGATGGACCTTTTTAATTAATGCACAATTCTTTTTATTTTATTTTAAAAGCTTTTATTGAAAATTCATAAAAAGAAACAATGGTACATACAGAAAATAGAGAGATATCTTAGTCTCTCTTTCCTTGCTTATTTTACTTTATATACAATTTTACATCTTATGCGGTTTTTCATATTGATATATTTCTTGCTTTTCTAACCTAATTCTATGTTCATATGTACCGTATATACTCGAGTATAAGTCGAGATTTTCTGCACAAAAAATGTGCCGGAAAATCCAGCCTCGACTTATACTAAAGTCACTGACTTTCACTGACCTGAAAACGGCCCTGCAGCATTTTCCAAAGCTCCACAGTTCCGATGTGAAAGGCAGGAAGGAAAGAAACCTCATGGCTGGCAACACTAGGTTTTTTCTTCTTCTTCATGGCAATACCCCTGAGCTACCTGATTAGCAGCAGGCTGAACCAATCACAGATCCTCCTCTATACAGAAAGGAGGCACTGAGAGAGCTATCTGATTGGCAGCAGGCTGTAACAATCACAGCTCCTCCTCTACAGGAAGCACTGGGGGAAGGGGCGGGAGGGTTGAAGAGTCTTTCAGAAGGAAGGAACCATGGCTTCCTCTCCTGATCAAGCCAACAACAATATTTTACAAGTAAATAAAATGTACAAGTAAAATGTAAGTTACCCATTTAAATTTGATTAACAGGATTTGTTATTTTGTAAGAAATGGTTGCTTCAAGTGGGGATAATTCTGTGTAATTAAACTTTTTCTTCCAACTATACTTATACCCAAGAGGATTGCTGATGCTGACTTGTTTAAAACAATACAAAGGTTAGGATAATATTATTAATACAGTGGTACCTCAAGATACGAACCCCTCGTCTTACGAACAACCCGAGATACGAACCCGGGGTTCAGAAAAATTTTGCCTCTTCTTACGAACTTTTTTCGTGTTACGAACGGCAAACCCGAACTTCCGGGTTCGGCGTTCGGGAGGCTGCTGGGAAGCCCCGCAGCCCGGCTGTCACCTTTTAAAACAGCCAGGGGGCTTCCCAGTTGCCTCCCGGAGCCAAACCCAGAAGTTCGGGTTTGGCGTTCGGCTTGGAGAGGCTGCTGGGAAGCCACCCGGCTGTTTTAAAATGTGACAGCCGGGCTGCGGGGCTTCTCGGCGGCAGTGGCAGGTACGTAAGACGGAAAACGTTCAGGAGGCCGCTTTGGGTTTTTGGCTGGGAGGGAGGGCAGGAGGTCCGACGCTGGGGGAGGGAGTCAGGAAGGTCCTCTTGCTCCCCCCCTCAGCGAAAAACGCAAAGACGGTCTGCCATCGCATGACAGGCAGGGCGGAGCAGCGTGGAGCAAAGGGAGTATGAAACCGCCAGCAGCTTCAGTTTCCCATTGCTCCGCGGGCGGCGGCAGACCGCCTTTGTATTTTTGGCTGGGGGGGAAAGCATGAGGCGCAGGATCAGGCCGGCGGCGGGCACGGGAGAGGCAACAGGTCTGCATCCTGGGCGGGTGGGCGGGCCGCGGGCGAGGAGGCGCGACCGAGCGGGCCGGCTCAGGCTCTGGCTAGGACGGGGCGGGCAGCGGCTGGGCGCGGCAGCGAGGGTGCGTCTGACTCGGGGCTGGCGGTGCCTGACGCAGCGGGGAACAACAGCGTGGGAGGCAGGAGAGGACCAGGCAACCGGAGCAGCGTTGTCGCTGCTCCCGGCTTGGCTTGCCTGGCCGCCTTGGCTTCCCTGGCCGCCTGGCGCTGCGATCTTCCAATCTTCCCTTGGCGATCTTCTGATCTTCCCTGGCTTCCCTGGCCGCCTGGTGCTGCGATCAGAAGATCGCAGCGCCAGGCGGCCAGGGAAGTGGCCAGGGAAGCGGCCAGGGAAGCCAAGGGAACATCGGAATATCGCAGCGCCAGGCGGCCAGGGAAGCCAAGGGAAGATCGCCAAGGAAAATGCCCAGCCCAGCCCCCCCCCCGAGGCGTTTTCCTGGAAGGAATGCCATCCACCACCGAGCTTTTCGTAATCTGTTTAAATTTCCTTCACTCCCCCCCCCCCAACATTCCCCGCCTTGCCTCGCTTGACTGGCCAGAGGACATGACATTCACGGCCTCCCGTGCCTCCTTTGGCTTTGCGATTGGACGCGCCTCCCGCCGCTCTGCCCAATCGCAAAGCCAAAGGAGGCACGGGAGGCGATGAATGTCATGTCCTCTGGCCAGTCAAGCGAGGCAAGGCGGGGAATGTTGGGGGAGTGAAGGAAATTTAAACAGATTACGAAAAGCTCGGTGGTGGTGATTGCACTCCTTTTAGGAAAACGCCTCCACGGGGGCTGGGCTGGGCATTTTCCTGGAAGGAATGCCATCCACCACCGAGCTTTTCGTAATCTGTTTAAATTTTCTTCACTCCCCCAACATTCCCCGCCTTGCCTCGCTTGACTGGCCAGAGGACATGACATTCACCGCCTCCCGTGCCTCCTTTGGCTTTGCGATTGGATGCGCCTCCCGCCGCTCTGCCCAATCGCAAAGCCAAAGGAGGCACGGGAGGCGGTGAATATCATGTCCTCTGGCCAGTCAAGCGAGGCAAGGCGGGGAATGTTGGGGGAGTGAAGGAAATTTAAACAGATTACGAAAAGCTCGGTGGTGGATGGCATTCCTTCCAGGAAAACGCCCAGTCCAGCCCCCGTGATTGGCCAGAGGACATGACATTCACCGCCTCCCGTGCCTCCTTTGGCTTTGCGATTGGGCAGAGCGGCGGGAGGCGCGTCCATAGGCTTGGTCGGGTCGCCGCAGCACCCTCCCTTCGCCAACCCTTTGGCGGTCACCGGTGGGCTTAGGGTGCCTCGGCACCGACTTCGCTGCCCCTTCCCGAGCCCAGCCCCGTGACATTCGCTTTCCTCCCGCCGGCAGCCGAGACTTATCGTGGGCTCCTTCGCAACCTCGGAGAGCTTCCAGGGCATGAAAGCTCACGAAAACCAGGAAGTTCTCCGTGGTTGCGAAGGAGCCCACGATCAGTCAACTGCGGGCGGGAGGAAAGCAAATGCCAAGGGGCTGGGCTCGGCTCCCCCCTCGGCTCCCCGCCTTACCAGCCCCGCCGCGGAAGGCTCCATTCTGTTCCCTGAATGGAGCCCGCCGGCCGCTCAATCGGGCCGGCAGGGAACAGAATGGAGCCTTCCGCGGCAGGGCTGGTAAGGGGGGGAGCCGAGCCCAGCCCCGTGACATTCGCTTTCCTCCCGCCCGCAGCCGAGACTGATCGTGGGCTCCTTCGCAACCTCAGAGAGCTTCCAGGGCATGAAAGCTCACGAAACCCAGGAAGCTCTCCGAGGTTGCGAAAGAGCCCATGATCAGTCAACTGCAGGCGGGAGGAAAGCAAATGCCAAGGGGCTGGGCTCGGCTCCCCCCTCGGCTCCCCCCCTTACCAGCCCCACCGCGGAAGGCTCCATTCTGTTCCCTGCCGGCCCGATTGAGCGGCCGGCGGTCTCCATTCAGGGAACAGAATGGAGCCTTCCACGGCGGGGCTGGTAAGGGGGGGAGCCGAGGGGGGAGCCGAGCCCAGCCCCGTGGCATTCGCTTTCCTCCCGCCCGCAGCCGACTGATCGTGGGCTCCTTCGCAGCCTCGGAGAGCTTCCTGGTTTTCGTGAGCTTTCATGCCCTGGAAGCTCTCCGAGGTTGCGAAGGAGCCCACGATCAGTCGGCTGCGGGTGGGAGGAAGGCGAATCCCCCGTGGGCTCCGTTACATCTTCCGCTGCCAGCCAGGCCATGCTGGCGGCAGCGGAACAATCGCCTTCCTCCCGCCCGCAGCCGACTGACCGTGGGCTCCTTCCCGAGCTCCCTTCCTGAGCCTCCCGTTCTCTCTCTCCCCCCCCCCTCGCCCCTTCGCCTCCCTGTGTTCCTAGGAGAAGTGCTGGGGATTGAGGCAAGACAGACCTTCTGCTCCTCACCAGCACTTCTCCTAGGAACACAGGGGGGCGAAGGGGCGAGGGGGCGGAGAGAGAACGGGAAGCTCAGCATTCCGTCAGCCGCAGCGCTGGCTGTCAACTTTTCTTTTTAAAACTGGGCAGGAGCTGACTTGCCTCCCCAGTGCTAAAAAGAAAAGTTGACAGCCAGCGCTGCGACTGACGGAATGCTGAGCCTCCCGTTCTCCCCCCCCCACCTTGCCCCTTCCGGTTTCGGCGTTCGGGAGACCGCTGGGTTCCCAGCTGTCTCCGAACGCCAAACACCAAAGCCGAACTTCCGCGTTCGGCTTCAGGAGACAGCTGGGAAGCGGCGCGGCTCTTTTAAAAGATGACAGCCGGCCTGGGGGGCTTCCCAGCACCCCCGAACCCTGTGCTGGGAAGCCCCCCAGGCCGGCTGTCACCTTTTAAAACAGCCGCGCCGCTTCCCAGCAGTCGCGGAAAGCCATTTTTTTGCGGGGGGTTTTTTGGTTGCACGGATTAATTGACTTTACATTGTTTCCTATGGGAAACAATGTTTCGTCTTACGAACCTTTCGTCTTACGAACCTCCCCCCGGCACCAATTAAGTTCGTATCTTAAGGTACCACTGTAGTATGAATTTTGTCATTAATCATTTGTTCTACATAATTAATATGAATAGATTTACCTTTTTTAAGAGTATGGTTTCTCCTTATGCAAGATAAATATCATGTAGAAGAAAGATTTTACTATTAAAAAAATAAATTTTTAATTGGTTTTTGAATTTTATTTATTTTGTTTTTCTTCTGAGCTCTAGCATTTTGGGAGTTGCTTGGTCTTTCATTTCCCAATGAAAACTGTAGTTAAGCCTGTCCTTGTGTTGTGCAAGTAAGGAGTTTTCATCATATCTTCTGACAGTTAGTTGGTGTCCATGGATTTATATTGCCATATAAATTGGCAATACTGTACCTTAATAAGCTGTGGGCGAGGCTGTACTTCCTATTAATTGTCCTATTTTTCCTAATCATTGTGTAATACCATCAATGGGCAGTAAAGCGTATAGATTCAACTCAAATCAACTTATTTATTTTTTAAAAATTTTATTTTATATGACTTACAAACATTTAGACATCAAACAATACAACATTAAACATTTACACTTGATATATTTACAAAATTTATTTTTTTTAACAATTCTATTTACTATACCTTTTTCTTAATTTCCACCCAGTTGTAAATTTTTCCCCACACTTTGTAATAGTCCTTATTTTGTTGGTTTTGAATTTCGTATGTTAATTTGCTAAATTTGGCGCAGTGTAATATTTTTTTAATTACCGTTTCTTTGTTTGGAATCTTATCTTGTTTCCAGACGTGCATATGCTAATCTTGCAGCAGTAAGTAAGTGATTTATTAAGTAGTAGTTTTCTTTGCTATGTTTGCCTCTAATTATGCCTAATAAATACATTTCTGGTTTTATTTCAATTTTATAGCCCAATATTTCTTCCATCCATGCCCTAATTTGAATCCAAAATTTTTTTGCTTCGTTACATTGCCACCATATGTGGTAGTATGTTCCCACTTCTTTTTTACACTTCCAACATTTGTTACTAATGTTTACATTCATTTTGGCTAGGCGCGCTGGCGCATAATGCCATCAGAAGAACATTTTATAAAGATTTTCTTTATATGATGTTGACAAAGTCATCTTATAGTTAACTGACCATAGTTTTCCCCAGTCTTCTAGCTGAATTGCATATCCCAAATCAACTTATTATTACAGTCAATTTACACAGTACAGTAGTCCCTCGCTATACCGCGCTTCACCTACTGCGGCTTCACTTCATTGCGGGTTTTCAAGGAATATTAATGAGAAAAATCATTCACGGATCTTCACTGGTTCGCGGGTTTCTGAGGAAGTCGATCGGCAGATTTAAACAGCCCACCGAACTCAATCGGCAGGGTTTTTTTTAAAAAAAAATCTAAAATTGTAAATACTGTATTTAAATACTGTATCTAAAATAAATACTGTGTGGGAAGGGTTTATAAACACTTAAAACAATGAAAACTTGCCAAACAATTACAATATAAATACTTAAATAAGTACTATCAGTCGATAAATTCCCCATCGTGGATTTCACCTATCGCGGTCGGGTCTGGAACGTAACACCAGCGATAGGTGAGGGGCTACTGTACAGCTTTAATGCATATTTTTGAATTTGAGTCTGCAATACCCAATTCAGCCACTAGGGGAAATAGATTCACTACATTGCTCCGTTTCCCAATGAACCTGCAATACCTCAGTGAGCCACCGGAGGACAGTATGTTCAATACATTGTATTTTATTCCGGATTGTGGGATCACAGCCCACCAAACAGTAATTTCTCCATCTATCAAAAGCATCTCAGAAGTCATCAGTGACTTCGTATAATTGGTGGCAGCCAAATACTGAGACCCCTTTATAAATTCACAAACCATTCATCCATAATTTCATCTGGGAAAATATAGACATTTTAGACCAATGCAGATCTGCTACCAGGTGTAAGAGTTACTGTCCATTGTGCAGTGGCTCCCTGGGATGTCTGGGTGTCATACATAGTGCTATAAATTATTTCAGGTTATTTGAGGGACTGTCTGTCTTCCATGGTTTCTGTTCTCAACAGAAATGGTGTTGTGTAGGAGAGGAAGGGATGGGGCAGAGTAAAATATAGAATCTGTACTTTGCCACAAGAGATCCATGTCCAAACCCCCTTGAATTCCACTGACCTTTATCTTCTGCCAATTTAGTGCTTCTTGCTAGTTGAGAAGATTATTGTACATAAGACTTCAATTAATTGTTTATGCTGCAATCTACACAAATGATCCCGATTCTTTGCACCTGGTGTTGCAATCAAATTTATTTTAAGCAATGACATCAGATGTATCCAGTGAAGGGCTACCAAAATTTTTACTATCGCACTGTGGGTGTGGCTTATGCATTTTCTTTCCACATCTTTCAGTACAAATTGGGTGCTTTGGGGTGTGTTCTCTCGGGCTCTCTGGTAGACTCCTCCAAAAAATTCACAGGTACAAATTTCAGACACACACACACACGTTTGAAAATTCAAAACAATGTTCTTTATAATGAAAAGTCACTTAACCTAAGCCCTCTTTTGGTATAGCAAAGAGCACTTGTCTCCAAACCAACTGGTAATTTGTACAAGTCCCTTATCAGTTCTGTGATACTTAGGTTGCAGCTGTGAGGCAATTCAGTCCTTCTTTCACAAAGTGAAATACACTTTGCTCTGGTTTAGTTTCAAAGCGGGGAAAAATCAGCACACAAAAGGTCCAAGTCAGTAAAGCAGGCACGAAACACAACGATCAGATAATCCTCCACAATGGCCAAACCCACAGGCTGGTATTTATAGCAGCCTCACTAATTACCAGAGCCCCACCCAACCACAGGTGGCCTCATTTTCTTTGATAATAATCTCTCAGTTGTTGTTGCCTATGCATCGCTCTCCGTATGTTTGGCTGTATCATTAACTCTTGTTCCAAATGCAAGGAGGAGCTAGATAATTGATCACCTTCTGAGCTGTCTGCCACACTCTCCTCCTCCCTGTCACTCATGTCTTCTTGGTCAAAGGAGTCTTCATCAGCAGATTCCACCGGGGGCAAAACAGGCCTGCAGCATTTGGATGTCTCCCCCACATCCGCAGTCCTTGGGGCAGGAGCTGGGCAGAACTAACCACAACAGGGTGGAGTTCCATTTTTGCTACCCACTGCGTCCCCCCACCCCCAGTCCGGGCAATAGCCCATCCCTGGATGCATCCCAGGAAGTCGGTCTTCTCTGTCATAATGTCTGTTACAGGAACCATCACCTTATGAAAGCAGGTTGCAACGCCTTGGTCTCTTCAGCCTTGAAAGACGGCGTTTAAGGGGTAACTTGATCAAAGTGTATAAGATCATGCATGGGATAGAAAAGGTGGATAGAGAAAAATTATTTTCTCTCTCACACAATACTAGGACGAGGGGGCACTCCCTAAAGCTCATAGGTAAGAAAGCGAGGACAAATCAAGGGAAATATTTCTTCACCCAGAGGGTCACTGGTTTATGGAATTCACTTCCAGAAGAGGTCATGACAGCCTGGATGGCTTCAAGGCAGGATTAGACAGATTCATGGATGCCAAGTGTATCGGTGGTTATGGAAATGGATGTCCAAGTGCCGCCTCTATGGTGGTTGAGGCAGGCAGGATTCCCTTGGGTACCATTTGTTGAGGGTCAAGGGAAAGGGAGGGTTTTGCCTTCTCTTTCTGCTCAAGATCCCCATGGACAATTGGTGGCCCCCTGTGTGACACAGAATGCTGGACTCGATGGGCTTTGGCCCGATTCAGCATGGCTCTTCTTATGTTCTATGTTCTTATCACACCACCCAAGTTCTGAATGGCCGAGCTTGACTGGCCTTTCTTAAGGTGGTGGAAACCTGGTTCTTCCCCATCCCCAGGAATAAGATTTTGTGGTGAGCCCATCTGGTTGTTTTGATTTGAGTGTTGCTCAGTGATGATGAATTGGGCTGTTGTTTCAACTGATTTAGTTTGTTTTTTATTCTATGCCCAGAATCTTGTGACAATATACATTCATATAGTCCAGTATTGGGTCCCTACCAGTACGGAAAAGGACGGGGCAGTGGTAGCAAACGGTGAGCTGTGCATGCAGTTTCGCTTATCCTGCATGTGCGCCCGTACAGCCCAGCCTGTTTATGCTTCTTTGCATGCGCAGGAAGCAAAATCTTCCAAGAGGATGTACACATACACACATGAGATTTCTGTGATTTTTTTGCTTCTGCACATGCATGAAAGCAAAAATATCTCCAAAATCTCACACGTTCCCTCGTGAGATTTTGCCTCCTGCACATGTGCAGAAGCAAGAACACACTGGGGCACAAGCGCACGCATGCAGGAGCACCGAAGCTGCCTGCACATTGTACTGGTAGCAGCAGTAAGAGCAATCTGCCTCTGATATCGTCATATACAGTGATACCTCGTTGTACGAACCCCTCATCATACGAACTTTTTGAGATACGAACCCGGGGTTTAAGATTTTTTTGCTTCTTCTTCCGAACTTGTTCTGTCGGGCTCTCTGGTAGACTTCTCCCAAAAATTCACAGGTACAAATTTCAGACACAGACATGTTTGAAAATTCAAAACAATGTTCTTTATAATGAAAATTCAATGAAACCAAGCCCTCTTTTGGTATAGCAAAGAGCACTTGTCTCCAAACCAACTGGTAATTTGTACAAGTCCCTTATCAGTTCTGTGATACTTAGCTTGCAGCTGTGAGGCAATTCACAGTCCTTCTTCTTTCATAAAGTGAAACACACTTTGCTCTGGTTTAGTTTCAAAGCGGAGAAAAATCAGCACACAAAGCTCGAAGTCAGCAAAGCAGGCACGAAACACCAGGATCAGATAATCTTCCAGAATGGCCAAACCCACAGGCTGGTATTTATAGCAGCCTCACTAATTACCAGAGCCCCACCCAACCACAGGTGGCCTCAGTCCTTGGGGCAGGAGCTGGGCCAGAGCTAATCACAACAGAACTATTTTCACCTTACGAACCCGCCGCTGCCACTGGGATGCCCCGCCTCCTGACTTCCATTGCCAGCTGAAGTTCCTGTTTTCGTGCTGGTGGGATTCCCTCTATGGGAAACCCCACCTCTGGATTTTGCGATGCTGCAGGCGAATCCCAGCAGGGGAATCCCACCAGCGTGAAAACGGGCACTTTGGCTGGCAACGGAAGTCCGGAGGTAGGGTTTCCCAACAAGGGAAGCTTCAGTGATGCTGCGATCCCAAAAACGTGGAAGTCCAGAGGTGGGGTTTCCCATGGAGGGGAGCCTCAGGGGAATCCCACCAATGTGAAAAAGGGCGCTTCGGCTGGCAAAAGGGGTGAATTTTGGGCTTGCACGCATTAATCACTTTTCCTTTTTAAAAAAAATTATAAACTTTATTAATTTTCAATAAAAAATAGAATAGAATAGAATAGAATTTTTATTGGCCAAGTGTGATTGGACACACAAGGAATTTGTCTTGGTGCATATGCTCTCAGCGTACATAAAATAAAATACAGTGATCCCTCGATTATCGCGAGGGTTCCGTTCCAAGACCCCTCGCGATAATCGATTTCTTGCGATGTAGCGGTGCGGAAGTAAAAACACCATCTGCGCATGCGCGTCCTGTTTTCCATGGCCGCGCATGTGCAGATGGTGGGGAGACGGCAGTTCGGAGGCTGGCAATGGTTGTTTTTCATGCCGGCCACCCCCCCCAGCGCCTCCGGACTCCTCGCCGCTACCCCCCGCCCGATTCTCCCCTCCCATCCCTCCCTCCTTAGAACGTGGATTTTTCACCCTCTCAAGTTGCTAGTTCTGAGTGAGAACACTTCCCCCACTTCTGATTTTCAATTCCATTTAGAACCTGGATGTTTTGCCATCTCAAGTTGCTAGTTCTGAGTGAGAACACTGTCGGGATGGAGAGACCCCCTTACCTTAGACAAGGCGCTCAGCCCGTGAGGAGTGAGCCGGGAGCTTCCAGAGGAGATGGGTATTGAAGTACAGACAAAGCATGTTCAAATGAACAATTAGTTTTTATTAGAAAAGTATAAAAACAATAAAAGTCTGAAGAGACATAAAAAGCACATCCTCTGGCTAAGGATGTACGGAGGAAAAGATGTCTCCTAATTAAGGACCGCCCTTCTTCTTCAAGAAGAGACAGGATGTGAGCAAACAGGTTACATCACACAGGAGGAGCTATCTTACTAGACAGAATTAACTCTCTAACTACTGGATGTTTCTCAATGTCGTTGGGGGCTGGCAATTTCCAGCGCGACACCCCTTCTTTGTCAGTCATCAGAGACAAGAGGGACATCAGGACATCAAGACATCAATTCACTTAAGGCACAATTTGTTGGTGAGGTATTCATGTTGATCAGCTGGCAATGGCTTATTCAGCAAGTCAGCGATCTGCTCAGTAGTAGCCACATACTGAAATTTCACGAAACCATCTTTCACCTTCTCTCGGATATTTTGATACCGAATGTGAATGTGCCGTGAACGAGCTCCAACAAATTCAGCTTCAGCAATGAATGCAACTGAAATATTATCCTCCATAATAACAATTGGTGTCATAGGACCTTTCCAAATACTATCAATGAGAGGAAAAAGAGACATTAATGCATTACAGCAATCAGAAACACATGCATATTCAGATTCAGTTGAAGAGCAAGAAATAAACTTCTGCTGCCTAACTTTCCAAAAGAAAGGACAACCATTTAAAAACATGATATAACCAGAAGTACTTTTTCGTGTTTCTGTGTCACTTGCCCAGTCAGCATCAGCATAACAAATCACTTCAGGATACCCAACATGATCTGGCTCAAGGTACAGCTTCTTGCCTTTCGTGAGCTTCATGTATTTGAGCAGCTTCTTTATGCAAGACCAATGAAACGTGGTAGCCTTTCCAACGTATCTGGACAGTAGATTCACACTCAGTGAAATGTCAGGTCTCGTCCATCTGCTGATGTACAATAGCGATCCAATCACTGACCGGTACAATGTTTTGTTCTCAAAATCAGGATACTCTTCTCGGGTTAACCTGTAAAAGTCAGTTTGCATAGGAGAACGACAAGTATGCGCATCAGACATGTTACAATTTTGCAAAAGCTGGTCAACCTTACTTTCTTGTGAAAGAGAGAACCCCTTCTCAGTTTTCTCAAACTGAACACCTAGATAATCATTGATATGCCCTAGGCTTTTCAAGGTGAAATGTTTCTCAAGGCCCTTAGCAAAAGTTTGACTAGTGCTTTCATTGAGACCCACATAAACAATATCATCAACATAAACAAGAACAATTTCATAAGTCTTACCTTGCCCTTTTGTGAACACGCATCCATCAGATTCGGACTTAATAAAGCCCATTGAATTTAGCTTTTGGGATAATAATTTGTACCAGCAGAGGGCGCTCTGCTTGAGGCCGTATAAAGACTTGCTCAGAGACCAAACCTCTCCTTCTCGGTTCTGGAATCCAGGAGCACCCTTGACGTAGATCTCTTCATTCAGATCAGCGTTCAAATAGGCAGTCTCTACATCGAACTGAAAAACCTCTAAACCCAAAGCAATGGCAGTGATTAGGGCAATCTTGACACTTTCATTTCTGACTGTGGGTGAGTATGTGTCTGTGTAGTCTTCCGGATAAACTTGAGAGAATCCTTGAGCTACGAGTCTAGCTTTATACAGCTTTTCCTCATTAGGCTTTTGTTTGACTTTATACACCCAGCGTGTGCCAATGACTTTCTTCTTGCTAGGAGGCTCCACCTTCTGGAACACATTAAGTTTCTTTAAACAGTCCAGTTCGTGTTCCATAGCCTCATGCCATTTTTCTTGTTCAGAGTCAGGCAAAAGTTTGATCTGGTGAAAATGATCAGGTGGAAGTGTAAGATTGTTACACATGAAAAGATAAGGAGAGTCAGATACTTGCTGTGCAAATCTCTTTGGAGGAGTTCCTTTGGTAGTTCTCTTGGAACGTCTGGGAACGCTGGTCCATCCTTCATCATCATCTCCGCCTTCAAGTTCATCACCAGAGGTTTCCTCGGCAACTGTCGAAGGCTGTTCATCATCTGGAACATCAGGAATATCTGGCACAGATCCCTGGGCATCAGGAGTCTGGACACTTTCCTTAGGAAAATAAACTGAAGTATCATTACTATGTATACTGGACCAATTTGTGTCTTCCTCAAATTTGGCTGAATTAGAAATGTAAGCTCTGTGATGAGAGTCAGCAAATTTGTGGTACTTGGAGACTTCATCAAAGCCAATGAATCTCATTCTTTCTGACACAGGACCTCCTTTTCTTCTCTGTTCAACTGGAATGTTAACAGTGGCATAACAACCAAAAATGTAAATATTTTGAATGTCAGGTTTCTTGCCATGGAGCAAGTAATAAGGAGTGTCTTGAATGACGCTACTCCATGTTCTGTTAACAATGTAATTAGCATACCTTAATGCTTCGCCCCAGTATGAAAAGTCCACGTTTGCATCCTCAATGAGACAACGAAACATTGTCTGCAGAATCCCGTTCCTGCGTTCGCACACACCATTCTGCTGTGGCGTCCCGGGTGATGAGGTCTGCTGGCGGATTCCATTCCTGGCCATCCATCCTTGGAACTGTTGCAACATAAATTCGCCTCCACGATCACTTTGAATCCGCTTGATCCAGACGTCGTGTTGGGTGAGTATCTCTGCAGCAAAGCCTTTAAAAGCCTCAAACGCCTCTGATTTTTGTTTTAAAAGAAAAACATAGCCAAATCGTGAGTAACTGTCAACCACAGTTAAGAAATACTTACGTTTACCAACAGTAGGCCGAAATGGACCGACAACGTCGGTATGGACCAATTCAAAGATGCGTGTACACAGCCGGACAGCAATTTTGGGGACTGGGGAGTGCCGGGACTTCGCGGAATTACAAATTTTACAATCTAGGTAAACCTTGCAAGCCCCATCAATTGTGAAACCATCAACATATTCAGACATCTTTGCTAAGACGGGGTAAGAAGCATGCCCCAAGCGACGATGCCATCTGTGAATGCACCTGGAATGAAAAGATTTATTTGTTAACATATGTTTAACATTTTTAACAGCATTAGGAACCTCAGGGGTTTCATTGGTTTTAGGAACCTTTGAACTAGCGGTGGCACCAGGGTTTCTCTCTGGACCTGTGCATACGCCCTTTGGAACGCTTATACTTACACTACCTTTGCTGGCAGGTTTGGGTTGCAAATAAAAGACACCTTTGATGGGGATGGCAGTAGCAAGAAGTTTGCCATCCTTGATAATGTTGGTGTCAACAAGTTCATAGTTTATTACAACCTTCAATTCTTCTCTCAGGCAATATCCACTAAGGATGTTGTTCTTGGCAGTTGGAACGTAGAAAACATTTGAGATAAGGGAGTCCAGTTCTTTGACGAAGACTTTTCCTTTTCCTTCCACCTTGGAACGTAGATCACCAACTCCAAACACTTCCTTGACATCTGTCGGGTGTAGCTCACTGAAGGATTCCTTCCGGTACGCGATGTGTGCCGCTGCTCCACTGTCTAGGGTCCATAACTCACGAATGTCGTAGAGTGGACTCTTGTCAGGAACAATGCTGAGGTGGATGGTACCAACATAAGTAGGTTTCTCATCTTTGGAGTCTTTGGGAGTTGACTTTGCAGCTCCAGAACTCTTTCCTCTGGATCCTTTCTTGTGTGCGCCTTTAGGCTGGGTTGGATAAGGTGGATGATCAGTCTCGCCAGACTTCACACTTTGCACATCAGGAGATTTGCGAGTGTCATCCTTCTTAAAAGGTTTCTGGCGTGAGTACTTTGGAGTACTTGTTTTCTGCTGACCGCCCTTGGCCAAGTTAGATTTAAATGCTGCTGACATAGGTCTAAGGCCAGTGTTCAGCAACTCTGCTTCTTCAGTTAGCATGTTACAGAGTCTCTGAGTAGATTTCTGGGCCATTGGGAGTATACTGAACTTGTAAATAACTTCCTTCCATTCAGGAGTACATGGGTTGAACAAAACATCAGAGTCTATAGACATGAGTATAAAGATCAGTCCTATCCTGCAAAGCCATACTTTAAAATCCAGTTGATTTGGTAACAGCACAAACTCACCTTTCAGAGTAGAAGAGGTGATGGCATGCCTTGTTGATGCAGTCAGCTGGACCGCTTGGAGTTGCTGGGGTTGAGCCCCAACTCCTCCTGGCAAACCTTGTGGCTGTCTCACCTGGGGAAGTTTCGCTTGTATCTGTGGGATAAAGACTGGAGGTCTCTGCGATGAAACAGAAGAATCTGGAACATGAGGGACCGATTGCCTTTGCATCTTAGCTGTGAGGGAAAGTCTAAATTCATTAGGCTTCACATCAAATGCATTTGCTTCAGGAATTAACTGTGCCATTGGCGCATTCCATCCACTAGTGGCCGCTGCTGCGTAACTTGTAGCAGTGGGGGAAAGCCTCCCCCTTTCTCGGCTTGCAGTTTTAAATTGATTGATTCCAAAGCGTGAATCTCCTTCTCATCCTTCTCAATGAGCTGCTCAATTGTCTGCAAGTTTAGGGACGTTCCCTTTATGTTAGCAGAAGCGAGAGAGCTGAAATCATCTAGGTGCCTTGTCTTGGCTTGTGCCTTAACATGCGTGCCAGATGATTGTGAGGGGAAGAGATGGTATGCAAATTGCAGGGGGGTCAATTTAAACTATGAAAACTATGAAAACTATGAAAACTATGAAAACTATGAAAACTATGAAAACTATGAAAACTATGAAAACTATGAAAACTATGAAAACTATGAAAACTATGAAAACTATGAAAACTATGAAAACTATGAAAACTATGAAAACTATGAAAACTATGAAAACTATGAAAACTATGAAAACTATGAAAACTATGAAAACTATGAAAACTATGAAAACTATGAAAACTATGAAAACTATGAAAACTATGAAAACTATGAAAACTATGAAAACTATGAAAACTATGAAAACTATGAAAACTATGAAAACTATGAAAACTATTTACAGGGCTAGCCTGTGTCACCAGAACCAGCAGGTGAAGATGTGGAGGTGACGTTGATCAATGTTGCTCCTCATCCCGGAAGCCTCCAATTCCCGCAGCTCCCAGCTCGACAATACAATGGTCGCTGTCATCGGACCCTGGGCAAAAAAAGCACAGATTGAATCTTTTAATAATGGAGAAAGAAACAAAAGAATAAACAAGCAAGCACATTCCCATTAAAGGCTCCAAATTAGTGCAAATACTTACCGACCATTGCATTGTCGGATGTTGCAGGAGGAGGAATGCCAGAGGTAAGGCTGTCGGAAGGAAGGGAAGAGGGAAGGCTGTCGGAAGGAAGGGAAGAGGGAAGGCTGTCGGAAGGAAGGGAAGAGGGAAGGCTGTCGGAAGGAAGGGAAGAGGGAAGGCTAGCGCAGGGAAGACGGACACAGGGAAGACGGACGGAAGGAAGGGAAGCGGGACTGGCATCCTCCTCCTGAACCAGGGAGATGCGGGATTGGGAGGGATCCGGGACGTAGGGGGCAACATATATCACCCGGACCTCCACATCTTCAACTGGTGGCTCTGGTGACACTCGCTGCCATCGCCTTCTGTGGGTTGAAGAAGACAAAAAGAACAAAATCCCAGTGAGTGTTCCATTGCTTTGTCAAAAGGACAACAAAGTCCATTCTTATAGATTGGGGGTTGGGCTAGAAGACCTTCAAGGTCCCTTCCAACCCCAAGGGAGACTATCCTTCCTCCCATTAGCCCAACCAGGATTTGAGGGGTGGGCTTTCCAGGGCCCCAGGCCTCCCTCAGTTGTGGGGACGCCACTACCCCGATCAGGAGCCACTTACTTGCAAATGTGCAAAAGTTTCCAGAGAAGGAAGACCAAATATACAACGATCAGCAGGATTGTTACGATAAAGAATCGTTCGTTTTCCATGTCTGAAAGAGAAATGGGGAGGGGGAGAAGAGTAAATTTCTGTTCTCCGTGGTTGGTGCTTCCCCACCAAGATTAAATATTTTTTTTTTTTTTGTTTATTAGATTTGTATGCCGCCCCTCTCCGTAGACTCGGGACGTCTAACAACAACAATATAACAACATATAACAAATCTAACATTTAAAAGAACTAAAGACCCTTATTAAAAGCCCAACATACACACAAATATACCATGCATAAATTGTATAGGCCTGGGGGGAAGGAATAATTCAATTCCCCCATGCCTGACGACAGAGGTGGGTTTTAAGGAACTTACAAAAGGCAAGGAAGGTGGGGGCAGTTCTGATCTCTGGAGGGAGCTGGTTCCAGAGGGTCGGGGCTGCCACAGAGAAGGCTCTTCCCCTGGGTCCCGCCAGACGACATTGTTTAGTCGACGGGACCTGGAGAAGCCAACTCTGTGGGACCTAACTGGTCGCTGGGATTCGTGCGGCAGAAGGCGGTTACCTCAAGGGGGGGATGGGACTTTTTGCCTCCGCCAGTTGGATGAAGCTCTTTCCTCCGCAGCAGCAGGAGACTTACAGAATGATAGAGAGGGAAGGGACCTCAGTGGCCATCTAGTCTGACCCCCAGCTCAAGCAGGAGAATGGAGGGGACTGCAAAGACCATCTAGTCTGACCCCCAGCTCAAGCAGGAGAATGAAACCGAATGATAGAGATGGAGGGGACTTCAGAGGCCATCTAGTCTGACCCCCAGCTCAAGCAGGAGAATGAAATAGAATGATAGAGATGGAGGGGACCTCAGAGGCCATCTAGTCTGATCCCCAGCTCAAGCAGGAAAATGAAACAGAATGATAGAGATGGAGGGGACCTCAGAGACCATCTAGTCCAACCCTCTTCGTAAGCAGGAGAATTGGTCTTCCGGTCAAATTCTTGGGCTGCTAAATTGGCTGGTGGAACTCCTTGCCTCACAACACGCTAATCCTTTAAAAGCTAATTTGGGAACCCAATCAGAGCAGTCCCCTCAAAGGAGGGGTGGGAGAGAGTGCTAGATAGCATTTTCTTAGCAAAGGACAGATGTGAAGTTACTCGTTACTGTCTGGGACCCCTTTATGACCTGCTCCTCATGGTAATCTTTGGAATTTTTACTATGCGTGGAGCATTTATGACAAAAGACATGGGAGTAGGGGGCCACCCTCCACCCATACACATTTAACAAGAGTTGGAAGGGACCTTGGTGGTCATCCAGTCCCACCCTGACCTTCCACCCATACACATTTGACAAATTCTGACCTGCTAAATTGGCCGGGGGTACACACTGCTACATGGTCCTCTCTCAAACTCCCTTTGCATTTCTCTCTGTCTCTCTGTCTCTCTCTCTGTCTCTCTTTCTCTCTACCCAGGGTCCCTTCCAACACTTGTTAATTTGTTTGGGCATCTGTAGATGTCACTGACTTGAGAAGGGGGTTGGACTAGATGACCTCTGTGATCCCTTCCATCTCTCTGATTCTGTAGAAATCTGCTTGAGAAGGGGGTTGGACTAGATGATCTCTATGATTCTAGATGACCTCCTTAAGGTCCCATCCAATTCTGTAAGGGTAACAACCGTTCTGATTGGATGGTGGCGAAGTGTCCCATGTGGCCCAAAGGCTGTGGCTGAATGTGGATTTTTGTGGCCAAAGGGCTGGGGCCAAGAGCTAGGGGCCTTTGGGCGAGGGAGAGAAGGCAGCGGCCGATCAGCTGCTGCGGAGGAAAGAGCTTTGTCCAAATGGCGTAGGCAAAATGTCCTAAACCCCCTCAAGGTGGAACTCCTATGGAAAGAAGAAGAAAAAATTGCCAGGACTAAAAATCAAGTCCTGCTTACCATAGTTCCCTCTAAGCTGAGCAGTGAGCAATCGCTCACTTAAAAATCATCAACCCTACCAATTCCTAACATCTAAACTAAACAAAAATAAAATTATGTTTAAATGGCTGATACCAGAAGGGATACTCATAACTCTACTGGACAAAAAATACAAAATAACGACACCGGAAAATGCAAAGGAATTTTATGAAGAATTATTAAAACCCCTTGGAGAAAGATTTTCAAAAGAAATAGAAGATAAAGATACAACAAACACCGAAGAATCAAGTTTAGAAGACATCATCCAAGAAAAAGAGCCAGAAACAACACAAACTGAGGAAAATGACCCACAGAAACTACAAAACAAACATGACAGACAAGGACCGATCACAAGGGCAAAAACCAAAGCCAAAAAATAAAAATGGCAGAAAATTAGATATTACAACACAAAAAGACAACATTACCATATTCTCAACGAATATCAATGGATTGAATTCAGTCAGAAAAAGAGAAAAAAATTTCCACAAACTCCTAAGCCATAATTTCCACATTACATCACCTACAAAAAGATAATGACAAAATTGAACGGGTCCAAAGACGGGCTACAAGAATGGTGGAAGGTCTTAAGTATAAAACGTATCAGGAAAGACTTAATGAACTCAATCTGTATAGTCTGGAAGACAGAAGGAAAAGGGGGGACATGATCGAAACATTTAAATATGTTAAAGGGTTAAATAGGGTTCAGGAGGGAAGTGTTTTTAACAGGAAAGTGAACAAAAGAACAGGGGGACACAATCTGAAGTTAGTTGGGGGAAAGATCAAAGGCAACATGAGAAAATATTATTTTACTGAAAGAGTAGTAGATCCTTGGAACAAACTTCCAGCAGACGTGGTTGGTAAATCCGCAGTAACCGAATTTAAACATGCCTGGGATAAACATATATCCATTGTAAGATAAAATACAGGAAATAGTAAAAGGGCAGACTAGATGGACCATGGGGTCTTTTTCTGCCGTCAGTCTTCTATGTTTCTATGTTTCTACATGTCTACAAGAAACACATATCGTAAAAAAAGACATCATGACCTTATTACTCCCAGGTCTTGGCGAACTTTTTACCTCATCAGCATTAGTTGAAAGGAGAGGAATAGCAATATATGTCAAAAGTCAATATAAACCAAAACTTATATATGAAGAACCTGATGGCCAAATTTTAATGGTACAAATAACGATAAAAAACGAACAATTAACAATAATAGGAATATATGCACCCACTATTAATCAACCAGCATTTTACACACAACTACATAAAAAAATTCTAGAACTAAATTTAACAAATTTTATTATAATAGGTGATTTCAACGCAATACACAACAAAAGCAAAGACCATAAGAGTAGCAAACACCACTGTTCTCGAAAAATCCTCCCATCTACATTTGATCACCTAACATACGAATTTGCCCTTCAAGATATATGGAGAACACACCACCCGGAAAATACACAATACTGTACACTTTTTTCTCATACCCACACAAATCCTGGTACCGCATAGATATGGCTTGGTCCTATTCTTATATCATAAACCAAACAAGAGAAATAAAAATCTTACCTGCCACATGGGCCGACCATAACCCCATACTCTGAACTCTCAATAACCAAGACTCTATAACATACAAAAGATGGACTATGAACTATTCCACCATAAATGAAGAACAGTTTAAAACCAAAATAGAAAACGAATTACCACCTTTTATAACGACCAACTGCGAAGGAGATACAACTTTACAGGTAGTTTGGGATGCAATGAAAGCCTATATACGTGGAATATATATATCCTACTCAGCCTACACTAACAAACAAAAAAAAGAGAAACTTAACAGTCTTAACATAAAACTACAGGAAGCAGAAACAACATTACAGCAATATCCAGATGACCCAGCAATACTAATTAAAATCAAAACCATAAAACATGAAATAAATCTAGAAACTCAACAACAACTCACTGCCAAATATAAAACCCTAAAACAACTAAATTTTGAATTTGCTAACAAACCCGGTCGATGGTTGGCCTTTAAACTGGCGCAACAAAAAGCTGACAAAATTATAGAATCTCTTTATGACAATTCGGGCTTACTGAAAACAAACACAGAGGAAAAGAAAAACATAATACAGCAATATTATCAAGACCTATACAATTCAGACAAACCAGATAATTCTGCAATTAAAAAATACTTAGCTCTAAACGAAACATTTCAGATAACAGAGGAACAAAGAAAAAAGCTAAATAGAAATATCACTTTTACAGAAATTAAATTGGCTATTGCAAAACAACACAATAATAAAACACCAGGACCTGACGGTATTCCTTCAGAATTCTATAAGCACCACCAGGACATACTAGAACCAATAATGCTAAATTTATATAATCAGGCACTACAACAAGGCAAACTTCCGAAAACATGGTCCGAAGCCTACATTACCATTATACCAAAGGAAAACAAAGACAAAAAATACTTAGAAAACTACCGGCCAATTTCATTACTAAACACAGACTACAAAATCTTTTCATCTATAATTGCAGAACGCTTCAAAAATATATTAAATAATATCATACATTCGGACCAAAACGGATTTTTACCAAAAAGAAATATAAGCAATAATACCCGAACTATACTTAACACCATAGAATACTATAACGAAAATCGTGATAAACCAGTGGCACTCATGTTTATTGACTTGAAAAAAGCCTTCGACTCCCTTTATTGGGAATATTTTATAATACAAATCGAACACATGAAATTTGGAGATAACTTTACTAATTTAATAAAATCTATTTATTCCCAACAAACAGCAAAAATACTTTTCAACAAAGCCATCACAGAAGAAATAACAATAACGAGAGGAGTACGCCAGGGATGCCCTTTAGCACCTTTAATTTTTATATTAGCTATCGAAACATTTTAAAAAAATATAAGAAACAATGAAAAAATAAATGGACTTAAAATAAAAAAGAAACATTTCAAAATTCAAGCGTTCGCAGATGATATAGTACTTACAATTCAAGACCCCCTTAAATCAGCCCTCATTCTAATGAGGGAAATCCATAGATTTGGGGAAATAACCGGTCTTAAAATTAACCTTGATAAAACTCAAATTATAACAAAAAACATGACAGTAGAACAAAACTCTATACTGGAACAAACCCTTAATATAAAAATAGTGAAAAAAACCAAGGGATGTTAGGAGGGAGGGAGAGAAGGGAGGGAGGGAGGGAGAGAAGGAGGGAGGGATGGAAGGAGGGATGGATGGATGGATGGATGGAGGGAGGGATGTTAGGAGGGAGGGAGAGAAGGGAAGGAGGGAGGGAGGGAGTGATGGAAGGAGGGATGGATGGATGGAGGGAGGGAGGGATGATAGGAGGGAGGGAGAGAAGGGAAGGAGGGAGGGAGGGAGAGAAGGAGGGAGTGATGGAAGGACTGTATGCTTTCATTCAAGTCACTTCTCTCTCCCTTTCCTGCCATTCTCTGTAGATGACTCTGAAGACCCCCAGCCATCAACATCTTCTGCTTCTTCAGCCCCAGCCACATTCACAGCAAGCAAAGGGTGGTTTGACAGATTTCAACGGCGCTATGGCCTGAAGAGTGTGTCATTGCATGGAGAAGCTGCCTCAGCAGATACAGGTGCAGCTGAAAACTTTGTCCGGCGCACCTTTAAAGATCTAATTGCAGAAGGGGACTACCATCCAGAACAGGTGTTCAACATGGATGAAACAGGCCTGTTCTGGAAGAGGATGCCTTCACGGACTTTCTTGATGCAAGATGAAGCCAAAGCCCTTGGCTTTAAGGCCATGAAAGATAGAGTGACTTTGGTCATGTGTGGGAATGCAGCAGGCTTTTTGCTGAAGCCAGGGCTAATTTATAAGTCACAAAATCCAAGAGCCCTCAAGAACAGAAATAAGAATGCATTGCCAGTGTACTGGATGCATAATCCTAAAGCATGGATTACAAAACCCCTCACGCGGGACTGGTTTCATCACTGCTTCATCCCACAGGTGCAGGTTTATTTGGCTGCCAAAGGACTAGATTTCAAAGTGCTTCTCCTAATGGACAATGCCGGAGGCCATGATGATCTGGCAGATGAACATGATGGGGTGCAAGTCGAATTCTTGCCACCAAACACCACATCGCTTATCCAGCCATGGATCAAGGTATTATCCGCGCATTTAAGGCACTGTACACGCGCAATTCTCTTGGAAGCATTGTGGAAGCAATGGAAGCTGATCAAAACTTCACATTGAAGGCCTACTGGCGTCAGTACACAATTGCATCTTGTCTGAAGAACATTCAGAGTGCCTTAGTGGATATGAAGTCACAGACAATGAATGCCTGCTGGAGGAAATTGTGGCCAGAAGTGGTGCATGATCACAGGGGATTTGCTCCCGAAGAAATTCAAGATGCTGCAGTCCAGAAGTCTGTGAAGCTGGCACAGGCACTGGGTGGAGAAGGCTTCGTTGACATGACACCAGAGGAAGTCAATGGTTTGATAGATGAGCATGGCCTACCGCTGACAGATAAAGATCTGGAGGAGCTGACCAGGTCAGCGAGCGAAGAAGAGGAGGGAGCTGTAGAAGCTGAGGAAGAAGAAGATGTTGGCCTAACGCTAGAGCGGCTTGCAGAAATGAACACAACTGCTGCACATCTGCAACGCATGGCGGAACTTTGGGATCCCAACATGACTCGCTCTATACACTTTAAGGCCTCCCTTGACAACACCATTGCACAATACAGAGCCTTGTTAGCCAAGCAAAAGAAAACGCGCCAACAACTGCCCATAACTATGTTTGTCACGAAAACCAAGAGGTCTGCCACAACATCACCTGCAGCGTCCATTGTAGACATGGTGATAGAAGAAGATCCCGATTTATCCTAGTTATGCTAACCCCCCCCCCCAAAATGTAAAAAATGTAAATAAATATTTTTATTGTTTCTATCAGGATGACTAAGTGTTATTCAATGTGTACAGTACAGGTTACAGGTACAGGTAGAGGTACAGTAAGGGGATGGGAAATGGTAATTTGTGGGTTGAAAGTGTTGGGACAGAGTGGCATAGAGAAGAATGAATGAATGACTGAGTGAATGAAATTCAAACACAGGTGAGGGCTGGGGTTTTTTATTCTGTCATTGTTTAAGTGCTTTTTACGAAAGGAAGGAGGGAGGGATGGAAGGAGGACATGAGAGCCAAAAACCAGGTTAAAAATGGACTTTAAAATCAAAAGTGGCAGGTTTACTCACTGAAAACTAGGAACTTGACCAGAAAAAACCAGGTTAAAAATGGACTTTAAAATCAAAAGTGGCAGGTTTTCTCACTGAGAGCTCGGAACTTGACCAGAAAAAACCAGGTTAAAAATGGACTTTAAAATCAAAAGTGGCAGGTTTACTCACTGAGAGCTAGGAACTTGACTAGAAAAAACCAGGTTAAAAATGGACTTTAAAATCAAAAGTGGCAGGTTTACTCACTGAGAGCTAGGAACTTGACCAGAAAAAACCAGGTTAAAAATGGACTTTAAAATCAAAAGTGGCAGGTTTACTCACTGAGAGCTAGGAACTTGACCAGAAAAAACCAGGTTAAAAATGGACTTTAAAATCAAAAGTGGCAGGTTTACTCACTGAGAGCTAGGAACTTGACCAGAAAAAAACAGGTTAAAAATGGACTTTAAAATCAAAAGTGGCAGGTTTACTCACTGAGAGGTAGGAACTTGACCAGAAAAAACCAGGTTAAAAATGGACTTTAAAATCAAAAGTGGCAGGTTTACGTACTCACTGAGAGCTAGGAACTTGACCAGAAAAAACCACGTTAAAAATGGACTTTAAAATCAAAAGTGGCAGGTTTACTCACTGAGAGCTAGGAACTTGACCAGAAAAAACCAGGTTAAAAATGGACTTTAAAATCAAAAGTGGCAGGTTTACTCACTGAGAGCTAGGAACTAGACCAGAAAAAACCAGGTTAAAAATGGACTTTAAAATCAAAAGTGGCAGGTTTACTCACTGAGAGCTAGGAACTTGACCAGAAAAAACCAGGTTAAAAATGGACTTTAAAATCAAAAGTGGCAGGTTTACTCACTGAGAGCTAGGAACTTGACCAGAAAAAACCAGGTTAAAAATGGACTTTAAAATCAAAAGTGGCAAGTTTACTCACTGAGAGCTAGGAACTTGACCAGAAAAAACCAGGTTAAAAATGGACTTTAAAATCAAAAGTGGCAAGTTTACTCACTGAGAGC